>NC_059470.1:28602500-28615000 GCF_905237065.1 Salmo salar | reverse complement strand
TCTTCCCTCCCTCACCCCTCTCTCCCCCAGCCCTCATCTCCCCATGGCAATTTCTCCAGGGGATTATTTTCATGTATTTCCAACGCAGCGTTAGAATGTTAGCATTTGTCCTCTTTCTATGTCGTAACCCAGCAGGTTCCAGACCTGTTTCTGGACTGCAATAATGCAGGTTCATTTATCCTATCCCATTAATGCATACTAATTTATCCCATTAAATTTCCATTAAAGTAGCTTGTCACGGTCGTTTGTGTACAGGATGTGTGTGTGTGTGTGTGTGTGTGTGTGTGTGTGTGTGTGTGTGTGTGTGTGTGTGTGTGTGTGTGTGTGTGTGTGTGTGTGTGTGTGTGTGTGTGTGTGTGTGTGTGTGTGTGTGTGTGTGTCTGATCCAATCAGTTCTGGGCTCTCCTATCTAACATCTCTATATAGTCTACCTGTCTGTGTCTGATATGGCAGTGAGACACACACACACACACACACACACACACACACACACACACACACACACACACTCTCTCTCTCTCTCTCTCCCTCTCTCCCTTTCTCTATATCTCTCTGTTTCTCTCTCTCTCTCTCTCTCCCTCTCTCTCTCCCTCTCTCTCTCTTTCTCTCTTTCTCTTTCTTCCTTTCTTTCTTTCTTTCTCTCTCTCTCTCTCTCTCTCTCTCTCTCTCTCTCTCTCTCTCTCTCTCTCTCTCCCTTTCTCTCTCCTGTGTCTACTCAAACAGATGGTGAAGATGATAGTGAAATTGGAACAGCAGTGAATTTGATCTAACCTCCCTCTCGTCTCTCCACTTCTCATCTCCTATCCTTTTGATGCACTCCTGCACCCCTTTCAACTTCAACCCCCCTTCCCCCTCTCTCTCTTTCTCTATCTACCTCTTTTTCTCAGGGGCAGACGTAATAAACTTTGATGGACAGGGAGTTATATCGTACCGATTTAAGGTAAGAAATATATCCTTATTTTTTTAATGTAGTCATGTCTCTGTTTACTTGGACTTCAGTCCACGTTGTTCAGTTCCAGTCCTGGAGAGCTATTGGGGTGTGAAGGCTTTAGTTCCAACCCAACACTAACACATCAGGACTGGAATTGAAGAAGTCTGTCTGTTATATTCAATCTAATACAATCAAGAGGTTGTTATTTTGTTCTCAACCCTACAGGTGAAGAAGATGAAGATCATAAAGGATGTGATCGCTCTGAAGTTTAAAACGTGGGATAGTGAAGGAGTCATTCTACACGGAGAGGGACAGCAAGGAGACTATATTACATTAGAGCTACGCAAGGCCAAACTCCTGCTGCAGATTAACCTAGGTATAATAAACACACACACACACACACACACACACACACACTGTCCTGGTGTGTGTTTAATCCTGTGATCTCCAGGCAGTAACCAGTACGGTTCGATCCTGGGCCACACCTCTGTGACGTCTGGAAGCCTATTGGATGATCACCACTGGCACTCTGTGGAGATTGAACGATACCGACGCAACGTTAACTTCACCCTGGACACACACACACAACACTTCAGGACCAACGGAGAGTTTGACCATCTGGATCTAGACTACGAGGTGAGGAGCTAAAGAAACACACACACAGACACACACACACACACACACACACACACACACACACACACACACACACACACACACACACACACACACACACACACACATACACACGCCTGTACTGTACATAGAGTACACAACAACAAAAAATATCAACTCAACATGCAACAATTTCAAAGATTGTACTGAGTTACAGTTCATATAAGTCAATTTAATAAATTCATTAGGCCCTAATCTATGGATTTCATCTGTTGGTCCCAGATACCTTAAAAAAAAGATAGGGGCGTGGATCAGAAAACCCGTCAGTATCTGGTGTTACCACCATTTATCTCATGCAGCGCAACACATCTCCTTCCACATCTCAATTAGTGACATGTCTGGTGAATATGCAGGCCATGGAAGAACTGGGACATTTTCAGCTTCCAGGAATTGTGTACGGATCCTTGCAACATTATCATTCTGAAACATGAGGTGATGGTGGATGAATGGCATGACAATGGGCCTCAGGATCTCGGCACGGTATGTCTGTGCATTAAAATTGCCATCCATAAAATGGAACTGTGTCTGTTGTCTGTAGCTTATGCCTGCCCATAACCCCACCGCCAACATGGGGCACTCTGTTCACAATGTTGACATCAGCAAACCGCTCGCCCACACAACGCCGTACACCCTGTCTGCCATCTGCCCTGTACTGTTGAAACCGGGATTCATTGGTGAAGAGCACACTTCTCCAGCGTGTCAGTGGCCATCGAAGGTGAGCATTTGCCCACTGAAGTCAGTTACAACGCCGAACTGCAGTCAGGTCAAGACCCTGGTGAGGACGATGAGCACGCAGATAAGCTTTCCTGAGACGGTTTCTGACAGTTTGTGCAGAAATTCTTCAGTTGTGCAATCCCACAGTTTCATCAGCTGTCCATGTGGCTGGTCTCAGACCATCCCACTGGTGAAGAAGATGTGGAGGTTGTGAGGCCTGATGGACGTACTGCCAAATTCTCTAAAACAACGTCGGAGGCAGCTTATGGTAGAGAAATGGACATTCAATTCTCTGGCAACAGCTCTGATGGACATTCCTGCAATCAGCATGCCAATTGCACGCTCCCTCAAAACTTGAGACATCGGTGACATTGTGTTGTGTGACAAAACTGCACATTTTAGAGTGGCTTTTATTGTCCCCTGCACAAGGTGCACCTGCTCTTGATATGCCACACCTGTCAGGTGGATGGATTATCTTGGCAAAGGAAAAATGCTCACCAACAGGGATGTAAACACATTTGTGCACAAAATTTGAGAGAAATAAGCTTTTTTATTTCAGCTCATGAAACATAGGACAAACACTTGATATTTTTTTTCCTGTGTACTTGCATTCACACACTCTGACGCACAGCATTGTTCCACTGCTTCAGATTCCTCTACAGAGTGTCTCTCAGTATTTCTCTCCCTCCCTCCCTCCCTCCCTCTAGATCTATAACAGGCATTGTACAGCACTAATTAACACTCTGTCCTGAGAGAGCACAGCCGTCAACTCACCTCCCTCCCCCTTCCTCCCCCTAGTTCCTCTGTCTCACCTCCGACTCACCCTATTAACACCCTCCTCCGCTTGTCAGTGTCATGTCTCCTCTCCTCTCTTCTGCTTTCTCTCTTCCCTTCTTCTTTTTACAGTATTCTATTTTCTTCTTTTTTCATCTCTCTCTCTCCATTGTGGTCTCTCTCAATATATATATATATATACTGCTCAAAAAAATAAAGGGAACACTAAAATAACACATCCTAGATCTGAATGAATGAAATAATCTTATTAAATACTTTTTTCTTTACATAGTTGAATGTGCTGACAACAAAATCACACAAAAATAATCAATGGAAATCCAATTTATCAACCCATGGAGGTCTGGATTTGGAGTCACACTCAAAGTTAAAGTGGAAAACCACACTACAGGCTGACCCAACTTTGATGTAATGTCCTTAAAACAAGTCAAAATGAGGCTCAGTAGTGTGTGTGGCCTCCACGTGCCTGTATGACCTCCCTACAACGCCTGGGCATGCTCCTGATGAGGTGGCGGATGGTCTCCTGAGGGATCTCCTCCCAGACCTGGACTAAAGCATCCGCCAACTCCTGGACAGTCTGTGGTGCAACGTGGCGTTGGTGGATGGAGCGAGACATGATGTCCCAGATGTGCTCAATTGGATTCAGGTCTGGGGAACGGGCGGGCCAGTCCATAGCATCAATGCCTTCCTCTTGCAGGAACTGCTGACACACTCCAGCCACATGAGGTCTAGCATTGTTTGCATTAGGAGGAACCCAGGGCCAACCGCACCAGCATATGGTCTCACAAGGGGTCTGAGGATCTCATCTCGGTACCTAATGGCAGTCAGGCTACCTCTGGCGAGCACATGGAGGGCTGTGCGGGCCCCCAAAGAAATGCCACCCCACACCATGACTGACCCACCGCCAAACCGGTCATGCTGGAGGATGTTGCAGGCAGCAGAACGTTCTCCACGGCGTCTCCAGACTCTGTCACGTCTGTCACATGTGCTCAGTGTGAACCTGCTTCATCTGTGAAGAGCACAGGGCGCCAGTGGCGAATTTGCCAATCTTGGTGTTCTCTGACAAATGCCAAACGTCCTGCACGGTGTTGGGCTGTAAGCACAACCCCCACCTGTGGACGTCGGGCCCTCATACCACCCTCATGGAGTCCGTTTCTGACCGTTTGAGCAGACACATGCACATTTGTGGCCTGCTGGAGGTCATTTTGCAGGGCTCTGGCAGTGCTTCTACTGCTCCTCCTTGCACAAAGGCGGAGGTAGCGGTCCTGCTGCTGGGTTGTTGCCCTCCTACGGCCTCCTCCACGTTTCCTGATGTACTGGCCTGTCTCCTGGTAGCGCCTCCATGCTCTGGACACTACGCTGACAGACACAGCAAACCTTCTTGCCACAGCTCGCATTGATGTGCCATCCTGGATGAGCTGCACTACCTGAGCCACTTGTGTGGGTTGTAGACTCCATCTCATGCTACCACTAGAGTGAAAGCACCGCCAGCATTCAAAAGTGACCAAAACATCAGCCAGGAAGCATAAGAACTGAGAAGTGGTCTGTGGTCACCACCTGCCGAACCACTCCTTTATTGGGGGTGTCTTGCTAATTGTCTATAATTTCCACCTGTTGTCTATTCCATTTGCACAAGAGCATGTGAAATTTATTGTCAATCAGTGTTGCTTCCTAAGTGGACATTTTGATTTCACAGAAGTGTGATTGACTTGGAGTTACACTGTGTTGTTTAAGTGTTCCCTTTATTTTTTTGAGCAGTGTATATATATCTTTCCTTTTTCCTACATACGTCAGCTATAATTAGCAGTATTTGCTGTTAGATTTGATACCAGAGGAAATTATATAGTGGAGTTACACTCACTCATCAGGACTAATCCACACAGTGTATTCGTAAAGTATTCAGACCCCTTCACTTTTTCCACATTTTGTTACCTTACAGCCTTATTCTAAAATGCATAAAAAATATGTTCCCTCATCAATCTACACACAATAGCCCATAATGACAAAGCAAAAACTATTTTTATAAAAATTAAACTGAAATATCACATTTACATAAGTATTCAGACCCTTTACTAAGTACTTTGTTGAAGCACCTTTAGCAGCGATTACAGCCTCAAGTCTTCTTGGGTATGACGCTACAAGCTTGGCACACCTGTATTTGGGGAGTTTTTGGGGAGTTTCTCCCATTCTTCTCTGCAGATCCTCTCAAGCTCTGACAGGTTGGATGAGGAGCGTTGCTGCACAGCTATTTTCAGGTCTCTGCAGAGATGTTCTGTCGGGTTCAAGTCCAGGCTCTGGCTGGGCCACTCAAGGACATTCAGAGACTTGTCCCAAAGCCACTCCTGTGTTGTCTTGGCTGTGTGCTTAGGGTTGTTGTCCTGTTGGAAGGTGAACCTTCGCCCCAGTCTGAGGTCCTGAGCACTCTGGAGCAGGTTTTCATCAAGGATCTCTCTATGCTTTGCTCCGTTCATCTTTCCCTCGATCCTGACTAGTCTTCCAGTCCCTGCCGCTGAAAAATATCCCCACAGCATGATGCTGCCACCACCATGTTTCACTGTAGGGATGGTGCCAGGTTTCCTCCAGACGTGACACTTGGCATTCAGGGCAAAGAGTTCAATCTTGGTTTCATCCAGCCTGAGAAACTTGTTTGTCATGGTCTGAAAGTCCTTTAGATGCCTTTTGGCAAACTCCAAGCGGGCTGTCATGTGCCTTTTACTGAGGAGTGGCTTCCATCTGGCCACTCGGCCATAAAGGCCCGATTAGTGGAGTGCTGCAGAGATGGAAGGTTCTCCCATCTCTACACTGGAACTCTAGACCTCTCAGACTGACCATCATGTTCTTGGTCACCTCCCTGACCAAGAACCCCCAATTGCTCAGTTTCACCAGTCGGTCAGGAAGGATGAGGCCGCTGTGTTCTTGGAGACCTTCAATGCTGGTACCCTTCACCAGATCTGTGCCTCAACATAATCCTGTCTCAGACCTCTACGAACAATTCCTTCAACCTCATGGCTAGTGTTTTGATCTGACATGCACTGTCAACTGTGGGACCTTATATAGACAGGTGTGTGCCTTTCCAAATTATGTCCAATCAATTGAATTTACCACAGCTGGACTCCAATCAAGTTGTAGAAACATCTCAAGGATGATCAATGGAAACAGGATGCACCTGAGCTCAATTTCAAGTCTTATAGGGTCTGAATATTTATGTAATAAGGTATTTCATTTGTTTTTTAATTGCAAAAATTTCTAAAAACCTGTTTTCGTGTTTGTGTTTGTCAGTATGGGGTATTGTGTGTAGATTGCTTAGGATTTTTTTATGTAGTCAATTTTAGAATAAGACTGTACCGTAACAAAATGTGGAACAAGTGAGTTGGTCTGAATTCTTTCAGAATGCAGTCTATGTAAGGGATAATCAACGAGGGGCTGTGTGTTCTGTGGAAAATAATGAACCATGCAGAAGGTGTGTTCCACGATGCGCTAGCAGAGTCCACCTGACCTTCCACGGAGTATCATTATTTTCCACAGAATGCCTAGAGCCCTGAGTTGATTATCCCTTTCATACCATGGCTATAATTTAACACATTTGCCACTAGAAATGTGTTAATTTGCCACTAGAAATATGTTCAACATCCACTGACATAACTAGATAGATACAGTAGTTGCCGTGGTAACCAAACAAACAGACTTGCTAGTTTAGCGAACCAAACCATCAGTCCTAGTGTGCTATTATGAAAATCCAATTCAACAATACCAATACTGTTTTCAATTTGACTTTTGCTTTCAAAAGCAGCTCAAACAAAACTTGCTTATAATATACAATTAATGATGGATGTTAATGCAATGAAACAGTACTGCACACTAATACCACCGATAACACCAAATAGATGTTTAAATACCCAACAAACATACGGAAATACAGTGATTGTATGTGTGTGTATGTGTAGGTGAGTGTGCATGCATATACAGTACACGTGCCTATAATGTGCTGCTTGGTACAGTTGTTGAATCCCTACATTACTCATCTCTTATGTATATACTGTACTCTATACCATTTACTGCATCTTGCCATCTTGATGTAATGTATCACAACGCCACTTTTATATGTTTACATATCCTACATTACTCATCTCATGTGTATATACTGTACTCTATACCATCTACTGCATCTTGCCTATGCCGTTCGGCCATCACTCATTCATATATTTTTATGTACATATTCTTATTCTTTACACTTGTGTGTATAAGGCAATTGTTGTGGAATTGTTAGGTTAGATTACTCGTTGGATATTACTGCATGGTCGGAACTAGAAGCACAAGCGTTTCGCTACACTCGCATTAACATCTGCTAACCATGTGTATGTGACAAATAACATTTGATTTGATTTGATTTGAATCGTAAACTAACTGAGTTATTCCCGATAGCGTGACTGCTTTTGCTCAGTGCAGAACTGCCCAGCCAATCTCCTTAGCCCTTGGTGTGTCTGTTTAAATCCTGGATTCCCTTATACGTTCTTGGCTTTAATGAATTCATTAATATGAGTAGTGAAGCATCATTGTACACACACTTAACAATGACACATGCAGTAACATTTAGGGAGCACCAAGACATCTTAGCAGATGAGAAAAGGCTTTTCATGCTGTTCTATTTTAGTTCTTTTATCCCTCTATTTGTCTTTGTCTCCCTCTCTCTCTACTGTAGCTGAGTTTTGGTGGCATGCCCTACAGTGGTAAGCCAATGGGAGGTGGGATGAAGAACTTCCGAGGCTGTATGGAGAGCATCAACTACAACGGAGACAACATCACTGATCTGGCACGACGCAAGAAGCTAGACACCTCCAGCTTTGTAAGTTATACACACTGTCACTGTCTAGCACTCTGTTTCTCTCTGAATCGCCATCTAACTCCGTTTCTGCCTCTGTCTCTCTCGTTGTACAATATATTATCAAATTACCTTGTCGAATGTAAGAATTTGTCAAAGCAAACAACTAATTTGATGAATGATTATTTTATAACTTCTGATAATCACAAGTAATGATAAGAATCCACCTCCCTCCCTCCCTCTCTCTCTCTCTCTCCCTCCCTCTCTCTCTCTCTCTCTCCCTCCCCCTCTCCCTCTCTCTCACTCTTATTCTCTATCTTTTTCTCTCTCTCTCTTTCCGTAGCGTAATCTGTCATTCTCTTGCATGGAGTCTCACTCCTTTCCAGTTTTCTTCAACGCCACCAGCTTCCTGCAGCTCCCAGGAAGAGCCAATCAGGATGTAGTATCACTGAGATTCCAGTTCCGCACCTGGAACGCCAACGGACTCCTCCTCTTCAGTAATCTTGACGACGGAACGCTTGAGATCGCCCTTGACGACGGGAAGATGGGAGTTCACTTCAACGTGACGCAGACGAAGAACACCAGGATAGCAATATCATCAGGTAGAAGGGACAGGAACACACACACACACACACACACACACACACACACACACACACACACACACACACACACACACACACACTTATTTTTTATTTAACCTTTATTTAACTTCTCTAGGGCCAGTGGGACGATTTCGTCCCACCTACGTAACAGCCAGTGAAATCCCGTGGCGCGTTATTGAAATACCTTAGAAATGCTATTACTTCAATTTCTCAAACATTAGACTATTTTACACCATTTTAAAGACAAGACACTCGTTAATCTAACCACACTGTCCGATTTAAAAAAGGCTTTACAACAAAAGCAAAACATTAGATTATCTCAGCAGAGTACCCAGCCAGAAATAATCAGACACCCATTTTTCAAGCTAGCATATAATGTCACAAAAACCCAGAAGACAGCTAAATGCAGCACTAACCTTTGATGATCTTCATCAGATGACAACCCTAGGACATTATGTTATACAATACATGCATGTTTTGTTCAATCAAGTTCATATTTATATCAAAAACCAGCTTTTTACATTAGCATGTGACGTTCAGAACTATTAGAATGAATTTACTAAAAATGTACTAAATTACTCACGATAAACGTTCACAAAAAGCATAACAATTATTTTAAGAATTATAGATACAGAACTCCTCTATGCACTCGATATGTCCGATTTTAAAATAGCTTTTCGGTGAAAGCACATTTTGCAATATTCTAAGTAGATAGCCCGGCATCACAGGGCTAGCTATTTAGACACCCAGCAAGTTTAGCCTTCACCAAACTCCGATTTACTATTATAAAAGTTTGATTACCTTTGGTGTTCTTCGTCAGAATGCACTCCCAGGACTTCTACTTCAATAACAAATGTTGGTTTGGTCCCAAATAATCCATAGTTATATCCAAACAGCGGCGTTTTGTTCGTGCGTTCAAGACACTATCCGAAAGGGTAAAGAAGGGTGACGAGCACGGCGCATTTCGTGACAAAAAAAATCTAAATATTCCATTACCGTACTTCGAAGCATGTCAACCGCTGTTTAAAATCAATTTTTATGCCATTTTTCTCGTAAAAAAGCGATAATATTCCGACCGGGAATCTGCGTTTTGGTAAAAAGACGAAAGAAAATAAAGCACGGGGTCGACTCGTGCACGCGCCTAAGCCCATTGTCCTCTGATTTGGCCACTTGCCAAAAGCGATAATGTGTTTCAGCCTGGGGCTGCCTCGATATCATTCAGCTTTTTCCCGGGCTCTGAGAGCCTATGGGAGCCGTAGGAAGTGTCACGTTACAGCAAAGATCCTCAGTCTTCAATAAACAGAGACAAGAAGAACAAGATCTTGTCAGAGAGGGCACTTCCTGTAAGGAATCTTCTCAGGTTTTTGCCTGCCATATGAGTTCTGTTATACTCACAGACACCATTCAAACAGTTTTAGAAACTTTAGGGTGTTTTCTATCCAAAGCCAATAATTATATGCATATTCTAGTTACTGGGCAGGAGTAGTAACCAGATTCAATCGGGTACGTTTTTTATCCGGCCATGTCAATACTGCCCCCTACCCCCAACAGGTTAACTTGTCAAGTCAGTTAAGAACCAATTTGTATTTACAATGACGGCCTACCCCGGCCAAACCCGGACGACACTGGGCCAATTGTGCGCCGCCCTATGGGACTTCCAATCACAGCCGTATGTGATACAGCCTGGATTCGAACCAGGGACTGTAGTGATGCCTCTTGCAGTGAGATGCTTTAGAGCGCTGCGCCACTCAGGATCAATTTAACCAAACACACTGTTCGGTTCTGACAGAGTGAAAAGCTAACGGACAACTAGTTGTCTTTGGCATCATCACAACCGAAGACACATTCATCAAATAACTCTCCGCAATTATCATTACGCGACCAACCTGATTAATCATGTAACTGCAATTAACTAGGAAGTCGGGGCACCAAGGAAAATATTCTGATCACAAAGCCATAATTTTCCTAATATAACTTTCAGATATTTTAATATCTGATCACTTAGTCTTCTGATTAATGACGTATTCTTTACCTCGTCAGTCTCATTCCAAATGTCATAAATTGTTGGTTATCTGCACGAACCCAGTCTTCACTATGAGTCATCCATACATCAATTGTCTTAAAATAATTTATTTACTAACTAAGTAATTCACAGAAATGCATAACAAACAGTAGATATCGTTACAAGAAATGATAGAGGAATGTGCCCTAGTGGGCTAAACCGGCATGGCGGCTTCTTAGACAAAAGGGGAGTGAGGGTCAGCTGAGAAGTCACTACAGAGTTGATAATTATAACAATTGAAATGCTAACCCTTTGCACATGAACGCTCACTCATTCGGGAATAACTGCAATCAATATATATATTTACGCTCAGTGTGTCGTCGGGATCTCTGTTGAAAGGTTAATTTCTGTTGGAGAGTTTGTCCGCTCTCTCTCCCTCTGTCGTGGTTAGAATGGGTAGTTCAGAGTGACATTCATTAATGTCGTTATAGGACAGATGTTTCGGCGGTTGTCGGTCTTCGCGTTCAATGATACCGAATTCCTAGCTGCAGACCAGTAATTCATATCAAAGACTTGTTCTTATTCTGTCGGTATCGATAGTCTAAGAGTTTAAGCATGTGGTATGGTTAAAAGTTCAGAAAGAGGAATGCATGGTCTCCAACCTTTAGCCATCTCGGTCTGGTGATAGAAAACCTAGGTGGGGTTTTTATTCGGAAGAGCAGAAAGGGCCTGTCCCATGACGCCAGACCATAACTGTGCTCATGGGCGGTCTTCTGATTTAGTTAAGACTCCAAAGGGAATTGGAGTTTCCTTCATTAAACAGTCCAAAATCACATTACACAATTTCACAAACAGTTCCATCCTTATTCATTCATTTTATACAACCATTTAGATGTAAGTCTCATAGCTGAGGCTATTCTATAAACATGATTATGGTATTGTCTCTCATGAGTTTCACAAAATTGTACCAAACAGACCAGTTCGTAGCTGGATTCTTCACCGATCTTTTATACCTTCTCCAGAACATAAATGTCGTTCGGTTCTCTAGTTCTGTGAGGTGGAAGAACTCCTTTGTTCTCTCTATACTGGGGCCATGAGGAGAGGGTCTCCTCGTAGGAATTTACGACTGCTCTTACAGAGCCTGGTGTCAGAAGTATAGAGGTCGGGGGATGGTGCTCGCAGTGTCCAAAGAGGGCAACATCGTGACAGAGTCAAAGCTCAAACCAAGTTTATTCACCCACTGGGTCAAACAGCTGAAAAGACACAGACATGGTCCACCAGCACAGGCATTTATACCCTCCTGTAGGCGGAGTCTCCTGCTCACACCTCTCAACACTACATCAGTGTTGCTAGGCAGGAAGTTAACCTGTTGGGGCTAGGGGGCAGTATTTTCACGGCTGGATAAAAAAACGTACCCGATTTCATCTGGTTACTAATCCTACCCAGTAACTAGAATATGCATATACTTATTATATATGGATAGAAAACACCCTAAAGTTTCTAAAACTGTTTGAATGGTGTCTGTGAGTATAACAGAACTCATTTGGCAGGCAAAACCCTGAGACATTTTCTGACAGGAAGTGGATACCTGATGTGTTGAATTACCTTTAAGCCTATGCCATTGAAACACACAGGGGTTGATTAATGTTTTGGCACTTCCTATTGCTTCCACTAGATGTCACCAGCCTTTACAAAGTGTTTTGAGTCTTTTACTGTGAGATCTGACCGAACAAGAGCCATGGAACGGTGATGGCCGATTAGACTCTGGCGCGCGAGTTCATGTTGGGTACCCTCGTTCCAATACGTTATAAAAGAGAATGCATTCGTCCACCTTGAATATTATTCATGTTCTGGTTAAAAAGGCCCTAATGATTTATGCTATACAACGTTTGACATGTTTGAACGAACGTAAATATATTTTTTCCCCTCGTTCATGAAGTGAAGTCCGGCGAGCTTAGATCA
>NC_059470.1:28592500-28597500 GCF_905237065.1 Salmo salar | reverse complement strand
TTAAATTAACTCCCTCTCTGATGCTGAAGTTGTGTTACATAAAATTAACTCCCTCTCTGATGCTGAAGCTGTGTTACTGTCACGCCCTGACCTGAGATAGATGTTTTTCTCTGTTTAGTTAGGTCAGGGTGTGATATGGGGTGGGCATTCTAGGTATTTATATTTCTATGTTTTGGCCAGGTATGGTTTCCAATCGGAGGCAGCTGTCTATCGTTGTCTCTGATTGGGAACCATACTTAGGCAGCCTTTTTCCACCTGTGTTTTGTGGGTAGTTGTTTTCTGTTTTGTGTTTTACCTGACAGAACTGTGCGCTTTCGTTTCCATTGTTTATTATTTTGTTTAAGTGTTCTGTTTAATAAATATCATGAACACGTGCCACGCTGCATCTTGGTCCCCTCATTGCGACGGTCATTACAGTTACATTAAATTAACTCCCTCTCTGATGCTGAAGCTGTGTTACATTAAATTAACTCCCTCTCTGATGCTGAAGCTGTGTTACATTAAATTAACTCCCTTTCTGATGCTGAAGCTTTGTTACATCAAATAAACTCCCCATAAAGGGAGGTGTGTTTGACTAATAAATTGATAGAATGTAGTATTTTTAATAAAAGACTTTGAGAGAGGTTGGTTTCATTCATTCTTATTTCTTGTCTGTTCAAATGTGTGATATGTTGGATTGTTGATATTGCTGGTCACATAAACAAATTCACAGTAAACATTACATTCACAAAATTTCCAAAACAATAAAGACATTTCAAATGTCATATTATATCTATATACAGTGTTGTAATTAGAGGTTGACCGATTAATTGGCATGGCTGATTAGTTAGGGACAATTTTAAGTTTTCATAACAATCGGTAATCAGCCTTTTTGGTCGCCGATTATGGCCGATTACATTGCAATCCACAAGGAAGCTGTGTGGCAGGCTGACCACCTGTTATGCGAGTGCAGTGTCAAAAGGACCTTGTGACTGCAAGGAGCCAAGGTAAGTTGCTAGCTAGCATTAAAATTATCTTATAAAGAACAATCAATCTTCACATAATCACTAGTTAACTACACATGGTTGATGATATTACTAGGTTAACTAGCTTGTCCTGCGTTGCATATAATCAAAGCGGTGCCTGTTAATTTATCATCGAATCACAGCCTACTTCAACTTCGCCAAACGGGGGATGATTTAACAAAAGCGCATTGCCAAAAAAAAAGGCCAATCGTTGCACGAATGTACCTAACCATAAACATCAATGCCTTTCTTAAAATCATTACACAGAATATTTTTTTAAACATGAATATTTAGTTAAAAGAAATTCATGTTAGCAGGCAATATTAACTAGGGAAAATGTGTCACTTCTCTTGCATTCAGTGCAAGCAGAGTCAGGCTATATGCAACAGTTTGGGCTGCCTGGCTCGTTGTGAACTGTGAACTAATTTGCCAGAATTTTACGTAATTATGACATAACATTGAAGGTTGTGCAATGTAACAGCAATATTTAGACTTAGAGATGCCACCCGTTAGATAAAACACGGAACGGTTCCGTATTTCACTGAAATAATAAACGTTTTGTTTTCGAAATTATAGTTCGTATTTCTGTGTGTTTATTATATTATAATGAAGTCTATGATTTGATATTTGATAGAGCAGTCTGATTGAGCGGTGGTAGGCAGCAGCAGGCTCATAAGCATTCATTCAAACAGCACTTTACTGCGTTTACCAGCAGCTCTTAGCAATGCTGTGTGCACAACGCTGTTTACTTCAAGCCTATCAACTCCCAAGATTAGGCTGGCAATACTAAAGTGCCTATAAGAACATCCAATAGTCAAAGGTATATGAAACACAAATGGTTTAGAGAGAAATAGTCCGATAATAACTGCAACCTAAAACTTCTTACCTGGGAAGATTGAAGAATCATGTTAAAAGGAACCACCAGCTTTCATATGTTCTCATGTTCTGAGCAAGGAACTTAAACGTTAGCTTTTTTACATGGCACATATTGCACTTTACTTTCTTCTCCAACACTGTATTTTTGCATTATTTAAACCAAATTGAACATGTTTTATTATTTATTTGAGACTAAATAGATTTTATTGATGAATTATATTAAGTTAAAATAAAAGTGTTTATTCAGTATTGTTGTAATTGTCATTATTACAAGTATATACACTGCTCAAAAAAATAAAGGGAACACTTAAACAACACAATGTAACTCCAAGTCAATCACACTTCTGTGAAATCAAACTGTCCACTTAGGAAGCAACACTGATTGACAATAAATTTCACATGCTGTTGTGCAAATGGAATAGACAACAGGTGGAAATTATAGGCAATTAGCAAGACACCCCCAATAAAGGAGTGGTTCTGCAGGTGGGAACCACAGACCACTTCTCAGTTCCTATGCTTCCTGGCTGATGTTTTGGTCACTTTTGAATGCTGGCGGTGCTTTCACTCTAGTGGTAGCATGAGACGGAGTCTACAACCCACACAAGTGGCTCAGGTAGTGCAGCTCATCCAGGATGGCACATCAATGCGAGCTGTGGCAAGAAGGTTTGCTGTGTCTGTCAGCGTAGTATCCAGAGCATGGAGGCGCTACCAGGAGACAGGCCAGTACATCAGGAGACGTGGAGGAGGCCGTAGGAGGGCAACAACCCAGCAGCAGGACCGCTACCTCCGCCTTTGTGCAAGGAGGAGCAGGAGAAGCACTGCCAGAGCCCTGCAAAATGACCTCCAGCAGGCCACAAATGTGCATGTGTCTGCTCAAACGGTCAGAAACAGACTCCATGAGGGTGGTATGAGGGCCCGACGTCCACAGGTGGGGGTTGTGCTTACAGCCCAACACCGTGCAAGACGTTTGGCATTTGCCAGAGAACACCAAGATTGGCAAATTCGCCACTGGCGCCCTGTGCTCTTCACAGATGAAAGCAGGTTCACACTGAGCACGTGACAGACGTGACAGAGTCTGGAGACGCCCGTGGAGAACGTTCTGCTGCCTGCAACATCCTCCAGCATGACCGGTTTGGCGGTGGGTCAGTCATGGTGTGGGGTGGCATTTCTTTGGGGGGCCGCACAGCCCTCCATGTGCTCGCCAGAGGTAGCCTGACTGCCATTTGGTACCGAGATGAGATCCTCAGACCCCTTGTGAGACCATATGCTGGTGCGGTTGGCCCTGGGTTCCTCCTAATGCAAGAAAATGCTAGACCTCATGTGGCTGGAGTGTGTCAGCAGTTCCTGCAAGAGGAAGGCATTGATGCTATGGACTGGCCCGCCCGTTCCCCAGACCTGAATCCAATTGTGCACATCTGGGACATCATGTCTCGCTCCATCCACCAACGCCACGTTGCACCACAGACTGTCCAGGAGTTGGCGGATGCTTTAGTCCAGGTCTGGGAGGAGATCCCTCAGGAGATCATCCGCCACCTCATCAGGAGCATGCCCAGGCGTTGTAGGGAGGTCATACAGGCACGTGGAGGCCACACACACTACTAAGCCTCATTTTGACTTGTTTTAAGGACATTCCATTGATTATTTTTGTGTGATTTTGTTGTCAGCACATTCAACTATGTAAAGAAAAAAGTATTTAATAAGATTATTTCTTTCATTCAGATCTAGGATGTGTTGTTTAAGTTTTCCCTTTATTTTTTTGAGCAGTATATATAAAAATTGGCTGATTAATCGGTGTCGGCATTTTTGGTCCTCCAATAATCGGTATCGGTATCGGCGTTGGAAAATCGTAATCGGTCGACCTCTAGTTGTAATGATGTGCAAATAGTTAAAGTACAAAATGGAAAATAAATAAACATAAATATGGGTTGTATTTACAATGGTGTTTGTTCTTCACTGGTTGCCCTTTTCTTGTGGCAACAGGTCACAAATCTTGCTGCTGTGATGGCACACTGGTATTTCACCCAATAGATATGGGAGTTTATCAAAATTGGATTTGTTTTCGAATTCTTTGTGGGTCTGTGTAATCTGAGGGAAATATGTGTCTCTAATATGGTCATACATATGCAGGAGGTTAGGAAGTGTAGCTCAGTTTCCACCTCATTTCGTGGTCAGTGTGCACATAGCCCCTGTCTCTATCTCTGTCTCTGTCTCTCTCTCTGTCTCTGTCTCTGTCTCTGTCTCTCTCTCTGTCTCTCTCTCTGTCTTTGACTGTCTGTCTCGCCGCCCCTTCTGTTCACTCTCTCACTCTCCTTCAATCTCTTCCTCTTTCCCTGTTACCCACTCTTTCCTCCCCCTCTCTCTCTCTCTATATATATATATATATATATGTGTGTGTGTGTTTGTCTGTGTCTGTGTCTGTACTGCTTAGGGAATTTGCCAACCTTGATTTAACACCCGTTTCGTAATGCGATTGTGAGTTGAGAGCACTGATAGTCTTGTCTCTTTCCGCTTGGATTCCCCAAGCTATGGAAAATGTGTCTGAGGTTCCAATAGCTGCAATACTTCAGTGACTTTTCACCCGACTTCCTCTTAGTGTTAGAAAGCCTCATTTTTCATCTGAGTGAACAGCTTCTGAGGGGTTTTGATCACTTAGCATTTTTCCCAAGTGGTTTACCTGAGGCAAGCCTCTGTTTTGTCCTCCTTGGATTTAAAAGCAGGAATTTACATTCATATGTAATCCAGTGTATGTCTGGAGGATGTTTGTGGAAGCTAACCCTGGGACTGAAGCCTAGGGGCATTTCATCCAGATTACTCATATCAAGGTTTTGGGGGAATAACATTCTTATACATAATGGTATGTATAAGAACAAATACATGTTGAATAAAATAAAATAAGAGATAGTTATTATGGATTGTTCTCCTCTCTCTCCCTATTCTACCTTTCTCTCTAGGTGTATGCCTAACCATTGTGAGCATGGAGGCAGGTGTAAACAGACGTGGGATCATTTTAGCTGCACCTGCGACAGAACCGGATACACTGGAGCCACTTGCCACACATGTGAGTGTGTGTGTGTGCGTGCGTGCGTGCGTGCGTGTGTGTGTGTGTGTGTGTGTGTGCGT
>NC_059470.1:28567500-28587500 GCF_905237065.1 Salmo salar | reverse complement strand
TGGGGTGGTGGTGTAGGTCGTTTTATTTATGTATTCCGGGGGTTTTGGGCACTGCTCTGTGTTTATGTATTTCTATGTTTAGTTAGTTAGTTGTGGGTATAGGTTCTAGGTTCGTTTTCTATGTATAGTTAATTGGGATGGGACTCCCAATTGAAGGCAGGTGTGTTGAGTTGCCTTTGATTGGGAGTCCTATATAATAGGGTGTGTTTGTCTTTGTGTTTGTGGGTAGTTGTTTTTGCGCTGCATTTTGTATAGCCTGCAAAACTGTTGCTGTCGTGAGTATCATTTATTGTTTTTTCCCTGTGGATGCTTTACTTTTGTTTATTAAATAAACTATGAGTATCCACATACCCGCTGCAGTTTGGTCAATTCAACACGGCACCTTTTGTGACAACATGTGCAGGATGATTGGTCTGTCAGACACTGTCCCTCATCTTATGGCATGCAGCAATGTAGTGGCTGCCACTCTCGTCCTCCCCCAACAGGACGCGTAGCCTATCCTCATCAGAGAGATCTTTGAAACCTTGAATAAGGGTTTCAAATTTGGGAAAATGACACTCTCTAATTGTTTTATGTCTGTGACATTTTGTCAGGAAAGGCAGCTCCGTCTCAGGTTCTGCTGTTGTGCAGTGGTTGCACAGCCTTTCCTCTACAGGGAGCCAGGTTTTCCTGTGTCTACCCATCTCAATGGCAAGGCTGTGCTCACTGAGCCTGTACTTTGTCAAGGTTTTTCTAAGGTTTTGATCAGTAACCATGGTCAAATATTTAGCCATGGTGTACTGTCGATTTAGGGCCAGATAGCACTGCATTTTGCTTTCTGTTTGTGCTTGTGTTTCCCAATAAGCAATGTAGTTTTGTTTTGTCTGTGTTGTAATTTGGTTTATTCTGATTGATTGGATGTTCTGGTCCTGAGGCGTCAGTGTGTTAGAACAGGTTTGTGATCTCAGCCCCAGGACCAGCTGGATGAGGGGACTCTTTTCTTTGCTCAGCTCTTGGCATTGCAGGGCTTGGTAATGAAATGAGAGGGGGTCACTGTATTTTAGATGTTTCCAAAACTTAATTGCTCTTTTTTGAGTTTTTATTATTAGTGGATATTGGCCTAATTCTGCCCTGCATGCATTGTTTGTAGTTTTCCTCTGGACATGTAGGAGAATCTTACAGAACTCTGCATGCAGGGTTTCAATGGGGTGTTTGTCCCATTTGGTGAAATCTTGTTTTGCAAGTGGACCCCACACCTCGCTACCATAAAGTGCAATTGGTTCAATGACACATTCAATTAGTTTTAGCCAAATTTTAATAGGTATTTCAATTTGAATTTGCTTTTTAATGGCGTAGAATGCCCTGCGTGCTTTCTCTCTCAGTTCATTCACTGCCTCATTAAGGTGTCCAGTTGAGCTTATTTTTTTAAATTGTAGTGTGTGCAGTACTCTATATATACTGCTCAAAAAATAAAGGGAACACTTAAACAACACATCCTAGATCTGAATGAAAGAAATAATCTTATTAAATACTTTTTTCTTTAAATAGTTGAATGTGCTGGCAACAAAATCACACAAAAAGAATCAATGGAAATCCAATTTATCAACCCATGGAGGTCTGGATTTGGAGTCACACTCAAAATTAAAGTGGAAAACCACACTACAGGCTGATCCAACTTTGATGTAATGTCCTTAAAACAAGTCAAAATGAGGCTCAGTAGTGTGTGTGGCCTCCACGTGCCTGTATGACCTCCCTACAACGCCTGGGCATGCTCCTGATGAGGTGGTGGATGGTCTCCTGAGGGATCTCCTCCCAGACCTGGACTAAAGCATCCGCCAACTCCTGGACAGTCTGTGGTGCAACGTGGCGTTGGTGGATGGAGCGAGACATGATGTCCCAGATGTGCTCAATTGGATTCAGGTCTGGGGAACGGGCAGGCCAGTCCATAGCATCAATGCCTTCCTCTTGCAGGAACTGCTGACACTCTCCAGCCACATGAGGTCTAGCATTGTCTGGCATTAGGATGAACCCAGGGCCAACCGCACCAGCATATGGTCTCACAAGGTGTCTGATGATCTCATCTCGGTACCTAATGGCAGTCAGGCTACCTCTGGCGAGCACATAGTGGGCTGTGCGGCCCCCCAAAGAAATGCCACCCCACACCATGACTGACCCACCGCCAAACCGGTCATGCTGGAGGATGTTGCAGGCAGCAGAACGTTCTCCACGGCGTCTCCAGATTCTGTCACGTCTGTCACATGTGCTCAGTGTGAACCTGCTTTCATCTGTGAAGAGCACAGGGCGTCAGTGGCGAATTTGCTAATCTTGGTGTTCTCTGGCAAATGCCAAACGTCCTGCACGGTGTTGGCCTGTAAGCACAACCCCCACCTGTGGACGTCGGGCCCTCATACCACCCTCATGGAGTCTGTTTCTGACCATTTGAGCAGACACGTGCACATTTGTGGCCTGCTGGAGGTCATTTTGCAGGGCTCTGGCAGTGCTTCTCCTGCTCCTCCTTGCACAAAGGCGGAGGTAGCGGTCCTGCTGCTGGGTTGTTGCCCTCCTACGGCCTCCTCCACGTCTCCTGATGTACTGGCCTGTCTCCTGGTAGCGCCTCCATGCTCTGGACACTACGCTGACAGACACAGCAAACCTTCTTGCCACAGCTCGCATTGATGTGCCATCCTGGATGAGCTGCACTACCTGAGCCACTTGTGTGGGTTGTAGACTCCGTCTCATGCTACCACTAGAGTGAAAGCACTGCCAGCATTCAAAAGTGACCAAAACATCAGCCAGGAAGCATAGGAACTGAGAAGTGGTCTGTGGTCCCCACCTGCAGAACCACTCCTTTATTGGAGGTGTCTTGCTAATTGCCTATAATTTCCACCTGTTGTCTATTCCATTTGCACAACAGCATGTGACATTTATTGTCAGTCAGTGTTGCTTCCTAAGTGGACAGTTTGATTTCACAGAAGTGTGATTGACTTGGAGTTACATTGTGTTGTTTAAGTGTTCCCTTTATTTTTTTGAGCAGTGTATTTTGAACCAATTGAGAACGTTGGTCTAATTTCCTGAGATCTGGATCTTCTCTGGTAAATCCTTATTTTAGTATTTTTGGGGTTTAATGCCAGGGTCCAAGTCTGGCAGTACTGCTCTAGCAGGTCCAGGCTCTGCTGTAGGCCATGTGCTGTGGCTGACAGCAGGCATAGGTCATCTGCGAAGAGTAGGCATTTAACTTCTGAATTGTGGAGAATAACACCAGGGACTGAGGATTTTTCTAGAATAGTGGCCAATACGTTGATGTAAATATTAAAGAGTGCAGGGCTCAGATTGCAACCCTGGAGAAGGCCCGGCCCCTGGTTAAAGAATTCTGTTATTTTCTTGCCAATTGTAATGCTGCATGTATTGCCAGTATTCATTGATTTAATTATGTCATATGTTTTACCCCCTACACCACTTTCAATAACTTTGTAGAACAGTCCTGTATTCCAAATAGAATCAAATGCTTTTTGGAAGTCGATAAAGCAAGCGTATATTTTGGTATTATTTTGGTGGACATTTATCTATCAGGGTGTGTAGGGTGTAAATATGATCAGTTGTGCGATGATTCGGTATAAATCCAATTTGGCTTTTACTCAAGGCATTGTGCTTATTAAGGAAGTTTAGAACTCTTACATTTATAATACTACAGAAAACCTTCCCCAGGTTACTGTTCACACAAATGCCTCTGTAATTGTTAGGGTCAAATTTGTCTCCGTTCTTAAAGATTGGGGTTATGAGTCCTTGATTCCAGATGTCAGGGAAATAACCTACACTCAGGATCAAATTAAACAGTTTTAATATAGCCAATTGAAATTGTGCACTAGTGAGTTTGAGCATCGCATTTAGGATGCCATCGGGTCTGCATGCTTTTTTAAATTTGAGGGCCTGAAGTTTCTTATAGAGCTCCTGGTCAGTAATTTGGGAGTCCAATGGATTTTGATTGTCCGTTATAGCTTTTTCTAATCCATTCAACTTCTCATGAATTTGGTGTTGTTCTGCGTTTGTGTCAATGAACGGTGTTGTAGAGTGTTTTAAAATGGGTTGTCACCATTTTGTATCGCTAATTCCTCTTGTTTCAATTTTTTTAGTTTTTTCCAATTTTGCCAGAAGTTGTTTGTGTTTATGGAATCCTCAATTAGTGTCAGCTGCTTGCTGTTGTACTGTGCTTTTTTGGTTCTGAGTGTACGTTTATAGAGTTATAAAGTCTCACAGTAATGAAGGCGTAATTCACCATTATTTGGGTCTTTGTGCTTTTGGTTGGATAGTGTTCTAAGATTTTTCCTTATCATTTTACAATCTGCATCAAACCAGTTGTCATCTGTGGTCTTTTTTGTTTTGTTTTTGATCAATTTCAGTTGTGCTTCTTGTGCCGTTTGCCTGAATATATAGTTGATATTTTTTACTGCTAGATTGATGCCTTCTTTACTGTTAGTGAATGTGGTATCCAGAAAGTTATCTAAGTGTTTGGATATTTTGGTTACAGGTTGCTTTTCTATATGAATATCTGATGTTGTACAGCTTACTGGGCTGTGAATGTGTGGTTGTTTCCATGTCTGTTCTTTTGAGGAACAACGTAATTTGGCTGTGATCAGACAGAGGTGTTAGTGGCTTGACAGTGAATGAGCTGAGAGAGAAAGGGTCAATGTCTGTAATCATATAGTCTACTGTGCTGTGGCCAAGAGGTGAGAAATAGGTAAATCTCCCCAAAGAGTCCCCCGTAACCTACCATTGACAAAGTACAGACCCAGGCTTCTACAGAGCTGCAACAGAACCCTTCCGTTTTTGTTGATGATGCTGTCACTATTGTTTCTATGGGGGAGATTAAGGCAGTTAGAAACAGTATGGTCTGTAATAAAGCTGTCCCCTCGTGTGGTCGTTAGATCAGGTAGTGTTCCTGTGGGCGCATTTGTGTCCCCACAGATGAGCACATTTCCCTGGGCCTGGAAATGGCACGTCTCTTCCTCAAGGGTGGGGAAGATCTCCTCTGATTTTTTCAGTTTTAACCAAATATGATATTTACCAATTTTGAGGGAATGAATTCCATTTTGTAGTTCGGATTTGTACCAAATGATCAGTCGTACAGAGTCTCTGCCTCTATTGACAGAGCTGTGTTTTTGTGATGGCACAATTACCTCTCTGTGGCCTGTGGGACAGTTAGTGACAATGTCAGCCTTACACAATGTCTCCTGCAGAATGATGACGTTTAAATCTTTCAGATTGTTGTTGAACTCCGGTGCTAAACTATTCAGTCCAAAGGTTGATGAGTTTAGGCCCTGAAAGTTCCACATTCTAACTGATATATATATATATATATATATATATATATATATATATATATATATATATATATATGTGAGGGAAAAAAGTATTTGATCCCCTGCTGATTTTGTACATTTGCCCACTGACAAAGAAATGATCAGTCTATAATTTTAATGGTAGGTTTATTTGAACAGTGAGAGACAGAATAACAACAAAAATATCCAGAAAAACGCATGTCAAAAATGATATAAAATGATTTGCATTTTAATGAGGGAAATAAGTATTTAACCCCCTCTCAATCAGAAAGATTTCTGGCTCCCAGGTATCTTTTATACAGGTAACGAGCTGAGATTAGGAGCACACTCTTAAAGGGAGTGCTCCTCATCTCAGTTTGTTACCTGTATAAAAGACACCTGTCCACAGAAGCAATCAATCAATCAGATTCCAAACTCTCCACTATGGCCAAAACCAAAGAGCTCTCCAAGGATGTCAGGGACTAGATTGTAAACCTACACAAGGCTGGAATGGGCTGCAAAACCATCGCCAAGCAGCTTAGTGAGATGGTGACAACAGTTGGTGCGATTATTCGCAAATGGAAGAAACATAAAAGAACTGTCAATCTCCCTGCATGAGCCTGGGGCTCCATGCAAGATCTCACCTCGTGGAGTTGCAATGATCATGAGAACGGTGAGGAATCAGCCCAGCACTACATGGGAGGATCTTGTCAATGATCTCAAGGCAGCTGGGACCATACTCACCAAGAAAACAATTGGTAACACACTACGCCGTAAAGGACTGAAATCCTGCACTGGACTGAAATCCAGGTCCCCCTGCTCAAGAAAGCACATATACATGCCCGTCTGAAGTTTGCCAATGAACATCTGACTGATTCAGAGGACAACTGGGTGAAATTGTTGCGGTCAGATGAGACCAAAATGGAGCTCTTTGGCATCAACTCAACTCGCCGTGTTTGGAGGGGGAGGAATGCTGCCTATGACCCCAAGAACACCATCCTCACTGTCAAACATGGAGGTGGAAACATTATGGTTTGGGGGTGTTTTTCTGCTAAGGGGACAGGACAACTCCACCGCATCAAAGGGACGATGGACGGGACCATGGACCGTCAAATCTTGGGTGAGAACCTCCATCCCTCAGCCAGGGCATTGAAAAGGGGTCGTGGATGGGTATTCCAGCATGACAATGACCCAAAACACACGGCCAAGGCAACAAAAGAGTGGCTGAAGATGAAGCACAAACGTCAGCCTCGAAACCTTAATGACTTGGAGAAGATCTGCAAAGAGGAGTGGGACAAAATCCCTCCTGAGATGTGTGCAACCCTGGTGGCCAACTACAAGAAACGTCTGACCTCTCTGATTGCCAACAAAGGTTTTGCCACCAAGTACTAAGTCATGTTTTGCAGAGAGGTCAAATACTTATTTCCTTCATTAAAATGCAAATCATTTGATAACATTTTTGACATGCGTTTTTCTGGATTTTTTTGTTGTTATTCTGTCTCTCACTGTTCAAATAAACCTACCATTAAAATTATAGACTGATCATTTCTTTGTCAGGGGGCAAACGTACAAAATCAGTAGGGGATCAAATACTTTTTTCCCTCACTGTACAGTTGAAGTCAGAAGTTTCCATAAACCTTAGCCAAATACATTTAAACTCAGTTTTTCACAATTCCTGACCTTTATTCCTAGTAAAAATTCCCTGTCTTAGGTCAGTTAGGGTTACTACTTTATTTTAAGAATGTGACATATCAGAATAATAGTAGAGAGAATTATTTATTTCAGCTTTTATTTTTTTCATCACATTCCCTGTGGGTCAGAAATGTACATACACTCAATTAGTATTTGGTAGCATTGCCTTTAAATTGTTTAACTTGGGTCAAACGTTTTGAGTAGCCTTCCATAAGCTTCCCACAATAAGTTGGGTCAATTTTGGCCCATTCCTCCTGACAAAGCTGGTGTAACTGAGTCAGGTTTGTAGGGCTCCTTGCTAGCACACGCTTTTTCAGTTCTGCCCACAAATTTTCTATGGGATTGAGGTCAGGGCTTTGTGATGGCCACTCCCATACCTTGACTTTATTGTCCTTAAACCATTTTGCCACAACTTTGGAAGTATGCTTGGGGTCATTGTTCATTTGGAAGACCCATTTGCAACCCAGCTTTAACTTCCTGACTGATGTCTTGAGATGTTGCTTCAATATATCCACATAATTTTCCTGCTTCATGATGCCATCTATTTTGTGAAGTGCACCAGTCCCTCCTGCAGCAAAGCACCCCCACAACGTGATGTTGCCACCCCCGTGCTTCACGGTTGGGATGGTGTTCTTCGGCTTGCAAGCCTCCCCCTTTTTCCTCCAAACATAACGATGGTCATTATGGCCAAACAGTTCTATTTTTGTTTCATCAGACCAGAGGACATTTCTCCAAAAAGTACGATCTTTGTCCCCTTTTGCAGTTGCAAATCGTAGTCTGGCTTTTTAATGGTGGTTTTGGAGCAGTAGCTTCTTCCTTGCTGAGTGGCCTTTCAGGTTATGTCGATATAGGACTCGTTTTACTGTGGATATAGATACTTTTGTACCTGTTTCCTCCAGCATCTTCACAAGGTCCTTTGCTGTTGTTCTGGGATTGATTTGCACTTTTTGCACCAAAGTACGTTAATCTCTAGGAAACAGTACGCGTCTCCTTCCTGAGCGGTATGACAGCTGCGTGGTCCCATGGTGTTTATACTTGCGTACTATTGTTTGTACAGATGAACGTGGTACCTTCAGGCATCTGGAAATTGCTTCCAAGGATGAACCAGACTTGTGGAGGTCTACAATTTTTTTTATGAGGTCTTGGCTGATTTCTTTTGATTTTCCCATGTCAAGCAAGAGGCACTGAGTTTGAAGGAAGTACATCCACAGGTACACCTCCAATTGACTTAATTTTATATACAGTGGGGAGAACAAGTATTTGATACACTGACAATTTTGCAGGTTTTCCTACTTACAAAGCATGTAGAGGTCTGTAATTTTTATCATAGGTACACTTCAACTGTGAGAGACGGAATCTAAAACAAAAATCCAGAAAATCACATTGTATGATTTGTAAGTAATTAATTTGCATTTTATTGCACTTTTAGTACAATGTGTGTGTGTGTGTGTGTGTGTGTGTGTGTGTGTGTGTGTGTGTGTGTGTGTGTGTGTGTGTGTGTGTGTGTGTGTGTGTGTGTGTGTGTGTGTGTGTGTCTGTGTGTTTAGTGCAGATGTATTGGAGGAGTTGTTTAATCTCATTCAATCCTACAGGGTTCTCTTGTCCTCTGACGACCAGCTGCTCTGGTCCTGCTGTTGGGCCCTGTGGAGGGGAGGGGGACCAGGTCTGGGCCATGGGGCTTCCTCTCTGGTCTGGTAGAGGAGGTTGTCTGGTGCGGGGTAGTAGGCTGGGCCCGGTCCAGTCTGGCTAAGCCAATGGATGTGGTGATGCTCTGGTGGTGGGTGGGGCCTGTGGGGTGCGCTGGGTCTGGTGGGGTGTTGAAGGGGCCTGGGGCTCCTTGGTGGTGCAGTGGTCTGGTAGGGGTCTCTGGGTGGTCCTCTGTCCAGTGCGGCATGGGGTGTTTGTCTACCAAGTCCTTTAGAGACTTGGCAAACATCCCTGCTGTCTGCTTCCTCTGGTGGGAGTGGTCGTGCAATGGCTCTGGGGTGAATGTTGGGTGGTGAGCAACGTGCACGTTCGGGAGCGGCTCCCACAGCGCGCCGACGCCGGCCTCGAGGACGACCCGGAGGGCGAGGCGCAGGGCGATCCGGATGGAGACTGTGGAACTCCCGGAACAGTGATGGGTACAAGATGTCCTCCACCGGTACCCAGCACCTCTCCTCCGGACCGTACCCCTCCCAGTCCACGAGGTACTGCAAGCCCCCTACCCGGCGCCTGGAGTCCAAGATGGACCGGACCGGACTGTGTACCTCCTGTACCTCAGCGTCCTGCAGTGGACCAGCTACCACTGGCCTGAGGAGAGACACATGAAACGAGGGGTTAATACGATAATAAGAAGGAAGCTGTAACCTGTAACACACCTTGTTTATTCTCCTCAGGACTTTAAATGGCCCCACAAACCGTGGACCCAACTTCCGGCAGGGCAGGCGGAGGGGCAGCTTCCGGGTTGAGAGCCAGACTCTGTCCCCCGGGGTAAACACGGGGGCCTCACTGCGGCAGCGGTCAGCGCTCTCCTTTTGTTGTCCCCTGGCCCGTTCAAGGGATTCTTGAACGGCGTTCCAGATCTCCTTAGAGCGCTGTACCCAGTCCTCCACCGCAGGAGCCTCAGTCTGGCTCTGATGCCAGGGCACCAGGACCAGCTGGTAACCCAACACACACTGAAAAGGCGACAGGTTAGTAGAGGAGTGGCGGAGAGAGTTCTGTGCCATTTCGGCCCATGGCACGAACCTCGCCCACTCCCCTGGCCGGTCCTGGCAATAGGACCGCAGAAACCTGCCCACATCCTTGTTAATTATCTCCACCTGCCCATTACTCTCGGGGTGAAAACCTGAGGTCAAACTGACCGAAACCCCCAGTCGCTCCATAAACGCCCTCCACACCCGGGACGTGAACTGGGGACCTTGATCAGAGACGATGTCCTCAGGCACCCCGTAATGCCGGAAGACGTGAGTAAACAGGGCCTCTGCGGTCTGTTGGGCCGTAGGAAGACCGGGTAAAGGGAGCATACGGCAGGACTTAGAGAACCGATCCACAACGACCAGGATCGTGGTGTTCCCCTGAGACGGCGGGAGGTCGGTGAGGAAATCCACCGACAGGTGGGACCATGGCCGCTGTGGAACGGGGAGGGGCTGTAATTTCCCTCTAGGCAGGTGTCTAGGAGCCTTACACTGGGCGCACACCGAAAAGGAGGAGACATAGAGCCTCACGTCCTTCACCAAGGTGGGCCACCAGTACTTCCCACTAAGACCCCGCACCGTCCGCTCAATCCCTGGATGACCCGAGGAGGGTAGCGTGTGCGCCCACCGGATGAACTGATCGCGGACACCGAGCGGGACATACTTCCGACCCACGGGACACTGAGGGGGAGTAGGTTCTGACTGCAGCGCCCGCTCGATGTCCGCACCAGTGCCACCAGGCAGGAGGCTGGAAATATGGGAGTGGGGTCAGTGGACCGTTCCTCGGTGTCGTGTAGACGAGACCTTCAATGTCTCCACACCTTCAGGGCCCTTACCACAGCCAGCAACTCTTTGTCCCCCACATCATAGTTACGCTCCGCCGGACTCAGCTTCTTAGAAAAGAAAGCACAGGGGCGAAGCTTCGGGGGCGCGCCCGAGCGCTGTGACAGCACGGCTCCCACCCCAGCCTCGGACGCGTCCACCTCCACTATGAATGGCAAAGAGGGGTCCGGATGCACCAGCACTGGAGCGTCGGTAAACAGAGCCTTCAGCCGACTAAAAGCTCTGTCCGCCACCGCCGACCACCGCAACCACACCGGCCCCCCCTTCATCAGTGAGGTAATGGGAGCCGCCACCTGCCCAAAGCCCCGGATAAACCTCCGGTAGTAATTGGCAAACCCAAAGAACCGCTGCACCTCCTTCACCGTGGTGGGAGTCGGCCAATTACACACGGCCGAAATGCGGTCACATTTCATCACCACCCCGGATGTGGAAATGCGATACCCCAGAAAAGAGATGGCTTGTTTGGAGAACTCACATTTCTTGGCCTTGACGTACAGGTCATGCTCCAACAGTCGCCCAAGCACTTTGCGCACTAGAGACACATGCGCAGGCGCGTGTGGCAGAGTAGATCAGAATGTCATCGATGTACACCACCACACCCTGATCGAGCAGGTCCCGGAGAATCTTGTCCACAAAGGATTGGAAGACGGCTGGAGCATTCTTCAACCCATACGGCATGACGAGGTACTCATAATGGCCAGATGTGGTACTAAATGCGGTTTTCCACTCATTCCCCTCTCGGATACGCACCAAATTGTACGTGCTCCTGAGATCCAGTTTTGTGAAGAAGCGTACTCCGTGAAATGACTCCACCGCCGTAGCGATGAGAGGTAGCGGGTAACTGAAGCCCACCGTGATGGAATTTAGACCTCTATAGTCAATGCACGGACGCAAACGCCCCTCCCTATTCTTCACAAAAAAGAAGCTTGAGGAGAAAGGTGATTTGGATGACCGAATGTATCCCTGCCTCAAGGACTCAGTGACATATGTTTCCATAGCCACTGTCTCCTCCTGAGACAGGGGATTGTCATGACGTTGGCCTCTTTTGGTACAGGGAGGACAGTTGACCCCCTCCCTTTTGCACCACCACCCAACCTACCTTCCCCCCAATCCACCCTGTGTGCAAAGGGTTGTAAAAACTCTAAAATTCCAGTAGAGTCTCTGGCCACATGGCCCATAGAGAGACACAGGAAATTCTTCCAACTCATAGAATTGGAGAGCCAAGCGACATTTTGTGTTCTGGAGAAGGTATGGAAGATTGGTGAAGAATCCAGCTACGAACTGATCCGCTTGGTACAATTTTGTGATACTCAGAAGAGACAATATAGCCATATTACCATAAAACTGTTTATATAATAGCATCAGCTTGAGACTTGCATCATAATGGGTGTATAGAATGTATTAATAAGGATAAAGCTTTTATAATACATTAACATCAGTACAATAGCATCTCAATGTGATAGAATTGTATTTCTGTAACCAAGTCTAGCTCAGTCATAGGCACGCCCCAGGGACACATACAGGACCAGGTGTCATTTGACAAGCCTGTTCGATGGGCACTATAAAACACAAGAGAGAGACAGAGAGAAAAGCACACCTGGGTACATTTGTAAACTAGGCCTAGTTTAACCCCAACCTTTCCCCGAACTGCCGCTATTATGGATCAGAATATAATGATGTAATTATGTGTCGAAGGTCTCAGACGGGGTGTCTCTTCGTGGACAAGTTTCGGCTTCTCTGATGACGCACTTCTCTGGTTACAGGGTGTAACTCTCTGGTTGTCCTCACCATGTCAGTGTCCTTTGTCTTAGTGGTCTGTTTCTTGTTCTGAAAGGGGTCTTTTGAGAACAGCCAGCCCTGTAGCTCAGGGCTCACAGCGTAGGAACGAAGGCAGTGCAGACACACAATTCGATGGAGAGTGGTGACCAGGTGGTCCTGCTTGAATTCACCCTCTTAGATGCAGCTCCTCATCCGTACCATAGATAGATTTCAATTTTATTTAAATTTTTATTACACCTTTATTTAACCAGGTTGTCACGACTTCTGCCGAAGTCGATGCCCCTCCTTGTTCGGGTGGTGCTCGGCGGTCGACGTCACCGGTCTTCTAGCCATCATTGATCCATTTTTCATTTTCCATTGGATTTGTCTTGTCTTCCTTCACACCTGGTTTCAATCCCATTGATTACATGCTGTGTATTTAACCCTCTGTTTCCCCTCATGTCCTTGTCGGAGATTGTTAGTGGTTATTGTGTTCGTGTATTTGTATAGGTGTGCGACGGGTATGTTTACCCATGTTTATTTTTATGTATGTTGGTTTTGGTGGAGTTTGTTTTATAAATATTAAACGACTCCAGTTACTCCAAGTTGATTTCTCCTGCGCCTGACTTCCCTGCCACCTACAATTACACAGGTAGGCTAGTTGAGAACAAGTTCTCATTTACAACTGCGACCTGGCCAAGATAAAGCAAAGCAGTGCGACACAAACAACAACAGAGTTACACATGGAATAAACAAACATACAGTCAATAATACAATAGAAAAAAGTCAGTGTGTGCAAATGAGGTAGGATAAGGGAGGTAAGGCAATAAATAGGCCATAGTGGCAAAATAATTACAATATAGCAATTAAACACTGGAGTGATAGATGTGCAGAAGATGAGTGTGCAAGTAGAGATACTGGGGTGCAAAGGAGCAAAATAAATCAAATAAATAACAGTATGGGGATGTGGTAGTTGGATGGGCTATTTACAGATGGGCTATGTACAGGTGCAGTGATCTGTGAGCTGCTCTGACAGCTGGTGCTTAAAGCTAAGGAGGGAGATATGAGTCTCCAGCTTCAGTGATTTGTGCAGTTCGTTCCAGTCATTGACAGCAGAGAACTGGAAGGAAAGGCGACCAAAGGAGGAATTGACTTTGGGGGTGACCTGTGAAATATACCTGCTGGAGCGCGTGCTACAGGTGGGTGCTGCTATGGTGACCAGTGAGCTGAGATAAGGCGGGGCTTTACCTAGCAAAGACTTATAGATGACCTGGAGCCAGTGGGTTTGGCGACGAATATGAAGCAAGGGCCAGCCAACGAGAGCATACAGGTCACATTGGTGGGTAGTATGGGGCTTTGGTGACAAAACGGATGGCATTGTGATAGGCTGCATCCAATTTGCTGAGTAGAGTGTTGGAGGCTATTTTGTAAATGATATCGCCGAAGTTGAGGATTGGTAGGATAGTCAGTTTTACGAGGGTATGTTTGGCAGCATGAGTGAAGGATGCTTTGTTGCGAAATAGGAAGCCGATTCTAGATTTAATTTTGGATTGGAGATGCTTAATGTGAGTCTGGAAGGAGAGTTTACAGTCTTGCCAGACCTTAGGTATTTGTAGTTGTCCACATATTCACCGTCCAGAGCCGTCCAGAGTAGTGATGCTGGACGTGCGTGCAGGTGTGGGCAGCGATCGGTTGAAGAGCATGCATTTAGTTTTACTTGCATTTAAGAGTAGCTGGAGGCCACGGATGGAGAGTTGTATGGCATTGAAGCTCGTCTGGAGGTTAGTTAACACAGTGTCCAAAGAAGGGCCAGAAGTATACAGAATTGAACCCTGTGGCACCCCCATAGAGACTGCCAGAGGTCCGGACAACAAGCCCTCCGATTTGACACACTGAACTCTGTCTGAGAAGTAGTTGGTGAACCAGGCGAGGCAGTCATTTGAGAAAGCAAGGCTGTTGAGTCTGCCGATGAGAATGTGGTTATTGACAGAGTCGAAAGCCTTGGTCAGGTCGATGAAGACGGCTGCACAGTATTGTCTCTTATTGATGGCGGTTATTATATCGTTTAGGACCTTGAGCATGGCTGAGATGCACCCGTGACCAGCTCGGAAACCAGATTGCATAGCGGAGAAGGTACTGCGGGATTCGAAATGGTTGGTGATCTGTTTGTTCACTTGGCTTTCAAAGACTTTAGAAAGGCAGGGCAGGATGGATATATGTCTGTAACAGTTTGGGTTTAGAGTGTCTCCCCCTTTGAAGAGAAGGATGTATGTGTCCACTTTCCAGTCTTTAGGAATCTCAGACGATACGAAAGAGAGGTTGAACAGACTAGTAATAGGGGTTTCAACAATGGCGGCGGATCATTTTAGAAAGAGAGGGTCCAGATTGTCTAGCCCAGCTTATTTGTAGGGATCCAGCTTTTGCAGCTCTTTCAGAACATCAGCTGTCTGGATTTGGGTGAAGGAGAAGTGAGGGGGGGGGCTTGGGCCAGTTGCTGCGGGGGGTGCAGAGCTATTGGCCGGGGTTGGGGTAGCCAGGTGGAAAGCATGGCCAGCCGTAGAGAAATGCTTATTGAAATTCTCGATTATCGTGGATTTATCGGTGGTGACAGTGCAGTGGGCAGCTGGGAGGAGGGGCTCCAGTGCTCCGCAGTATAATAAAACAATGAGAGCTGCCCTAAACAACAGTATACAAGTCATATTGACATTAGAGAAAGGCATAAAGCAATCACAGGTGTTGATTGGGAGAGCTAAGACAACTACGGGTGAGACAACAATGGGTAAACAGCTAGGACCACAACAACAGGTAAATGGTGATGAATGGGCAGAGAGGGTCATTTAGCTTCACACAGGGCCTGAGAGAATGCAAATTTTGTGCAAAGCTGTCATCAAGGCAAAGGTGGGCTATTTGAAGAATCACAAATATAAAACATATTTTTATTTGTTTAACACTTTTTTGCTAACTACATGATTCCATATATGCTATTTCATAGTTTTGATGACTTCACTATTATTCTACAATGTAGAAAATAGTAAAAATAAAGAAAAACCCTTGAATGAGTAGGTGTTCTAAAACTTCTGACTGTTAGTGTATGTTGAAGAGGATGGGACTCAAGCTGCATCATTGTCTCACCCCACGGCCCTGTGGAAAGAAATGTGTGTGTTTTTTTTCCAATGTTAACCGCACACTTGTTGTTTGTGTACATGGATTTTAGAATGTTGTTTGTTTTTCACCCAACCCCTGCTTTAAATCAATTTGTATAGCAGACCCTCATGCCAAATTGAGTCAAAAGCTTTTTTAAATCAACAAAGCATGAGAAGACTTTGCCTTTGTTTAGGTTTGTTTGCTTGTCAAATCAAATCAAATGTTATTTGTCACGTGCACCGAATACAACTGGTTTAGACCAGTGAAATGCTTACTTACAAGCCCTTAACCAACAGTTTTAAGAAAAATACCTACAAAAATAAGAAATAAAGTAACAAATAATTAAATAGCAGCAGTAAAATAACAATAGCAAGGCTATATACAGGGGGTTCCGGTACAGAGTGAATGTGCAGGGGCACCGGTTAGTCGAAGTAATTGAGGTAATATATACATGTGGGTAGAGTTATTAAAGTGACTTATGCATAGATAATAACAGAGAGTAGCAGCAGCGTAAAGGGGGGGGCAATGCAAGTAGTTGTTTTCGGTAGGCATTTCATTAGATGTTCAGTCGTGTTATGGCTTGGGGGTAGAAGCTGTTTAGAAGACTCTTGGACCTAGACTTGGGGCTCAGGTACCGCTTGCCATGCGGTAGCAGAGAGAACAATCTATGACTTGGGTGGCTGGAGTCTTTGACAGTTTTTAGGGCCTTCCTCTGACACAGCCTGGTATAGAGGTCCTGGATGGCAGGAAGCTTGGCCCCAGTGATGTACTGGGCCGTACGCACTACACTCTGTAGTGCCTTGCGGTCGGAGGCCAAGCAGTTGCCATACCAGGCAGTGATGCAACCAGTCAAGATGCTCTCGATGGTGCAGCTGTTGAACCTTTTGAGGATCTGAGGAACCATGCCAAATCTTTTCAGTCTCCTGAATAGGTTTTGTTGGGCCCCCGTGTTAAGGATCAGTGTTGTTACCTTCCCTTACCATATGGGGGCGGCCCATCAGGAACTCCAGGATCCAGTTGAAGAGGGAGGTGTTTAGTCCCAGGGTCCTTAGCTTGGTGATGAGATTTGAGGGCACTATGGTGTTGAACGCTGAGCTGTAGTCAATGAACAGCATTCTCACATAGGTGTTCCTTTTGTCCAGGTGTGACAGGGCAGTATGGAGTGCAATAACGATTGCATCATCTGTGGATATGTTGGGGCGGTATGCAAATTGGAGTGGGTCTGGGGTTTCTGGAATGATGGTGTTGATGTGAGCCATGACCAGCCTTTCAAAGTGCTACGGGTCGATAGTCATTTAGGCAGGTTGACTTAGTGTTCTTGGGCACAGGGACTATGGTGGTCTGCTTGAAACATGTTGATATTACAAACTCAGACAGGGAGAGGTTAAAAATGTCAGTGAAGACACTTGCCAGTTGATCAACGCATGCTCGGAGTACACGTCCTGGTAATCCGTCTCGCCCTGCGGCCTTGTGAATGTTGACCTGGTTAAAGGTCTTACTCACATGTGAACGCTCTGAGAGACTCTGGGTTGAGGTCAGTGGTAAAGTAATCTATAGTACTTTTGCCAAGGGATGAGTTGTAGGTGTACCTACCGTAGGAGTCTCCTGGAAACCTACCGTTGACTATGTACAGACCCAGCATGCAACAGAGCTGCAGGAGTTGTGACTCATTTTTGTTGGTTGTTTTGTCATAGTTGTGTCTCAGGGGGCATATTTGGGAGGGAATACTGTCACCTCCAGGTAGGTGTTTGACCCCTGTGTGCTGAGGGTGTCAGGTTCTTGTCCAGTTCTGGCATTTAGGTCGCCACAGACTAGTACATGTCCCTGGGCCTGGAAATGGTTGATCTCCCCCTCCAGGATGGAGAAGCTGTCATCGTTAATGTCTGGGGATTCTAGTGGGGGGATATAGGTAGCACACAGGCAGACATTTTCTCTGTTGAGATCATTTAAATTTCTCGCCAGATGTAAAATGTTCCTGTTTAGACTAATTTAATAAAGTGGGTTAGGTCTGATCTGTATTAGCATACCCCGTGAGTCCCTTCCCAGTTTCACTGGTAGTTTGGTAGATGGGACTACCAGCTCTCTGTAACCTAGAAGGCAACCAATAGGTCCGTCTCCTCTATACCATGTTTCTTGTAGGATGATAATGTCTGTATTTCCAATTTGATTATATCTGGGTTCCTGCTCTCTCTTTCTCTCTCTCAGAAGACAAGGTGTGGACTACAGTAGTAAATAATCTACCTGCCCAGACCTCAGTGACCGGGTCTAGCAGAGAGAGACGCACTGTGCTGCAACTCAACTACAGTGCCTCTATGGAACAGGTACACACACACATACACACACACACATACACATACTGTACACACAAAAACACACACAGAATTCATTGGCTGTGCATTGTCTTCCAGCTAAGTCTTTCATCCTACCCTACTCCCGTTTTTATTTTATTTTTGTGTGTGTGTGTGTGTGTGTGCGTGCGTGCGTGCGTGCGTGCGTGTGTGTGTGCGTGCGTGTGTGTGTTACAGGTCACAGCTATCACCACCAGTGCTGAACACTGTCAACAACAAGTGTCGTACGCCTGCCGCATGTCCCGACTGCTCAACACACCCGGTAAGACAGCGTGTTCTTTTTTTCTTCTGCTACTTGGACACAGCTATCAGTCTCCACCTCTCTTCCCCGTTGGATCGTCACCCCTGTAGACAACCCGCTAATTAACATCTAATTATACTATCCATCTTTCTGCGCTTTAATGTTTGACGAACAAAACTTTTCTTCAAGGTTGCTTCAGTTTTACTCTTTTCCGAAGAGGAATTCCAAGATTAAAATATTCACTTATGTAATTAAATACACTCAAGGCCCTGTCTGTCTCTGACTTTGTAATTTAAGGTAGAGTCCAGCCGATGCTGAGGACATCAATGACATTAGCGAGACGCTCAGTTTGTCAGGAAGAAAGAAACTAAAGATTAGATGACAAGAGAGAAACACTGATGTATAATGGCAATGTGTGGGATGGAATGTCTCTATCGCTTCCTTTTCTCTTGCTCTCTCACTCTCGCTCTCTCTCTCTCTGTCTGTCTCCTCTCTCTCTCTCTCTCTCTCTCTCTCTCTCACTCTCGCTCTCTCTCTCTCTCTCTGTCTCCTCTCTCTCACTCACTCACTCGCTCTCTCTCTCTCTCTCTCTCACTCTCTCTCTCTCTCTCTCTCTCTCTCTCTCTCTCTCTCTCTCTCTCTCTCTCTCTCTCTCACTCACCCTCTCTCTCTCTCTCTCGCTCTCTCTCTCTCTCTCTCTCTCTCTCTCTCTCTCTCTCTCTCACTCACCCTCTCTCTCTCTCACTCTCTCGCTCACTCTCTCTCTCTCACTCACTCTCTGTCTCTCGATCTTTCTCTGTCTCACTCTCTCACTCTCTGTCTCCTCTCTCTCTATTTTTTTCTCTCTCAAGTACGTAACTCTTTTATACACACACGCTCCTGTCTGTTGACTTTTGTCTGAGTAGGAACTGTGTGTCTTAGTACAAACACAGCTCAGATATGAGCTAACATTTCCACAAGGTTGAACATTTATTTTACAGAGAGTAATATTGTGTGTGTGTTCTTTCAACCAGCTATAAAATCCCATTAAGGAAGATATTGTGTGTTGTGTATTTCAAGGCTCATGGCAAGATTAGCAACAACACCTCAGTGGAAGTCATGGAAAGAAGACAAGTATTCTAATTTTCCTCCCCGCGTTCTCTCTCTCTCTGCTCCCTCTCTCTCTTTCTCTGCTCTCTGTGCTCTGTGCTCTCTCCCTCTCTCTCTCCCTCTGCTCTCTCTCTCTGCTCTCTCTCTGCTCTCTCTCTCTCCCTGCTCTCGCTCTCTCTGCTCTCTCTCTCTCTCTCTCTCTCTCTGCTGTCTCTCTCTCACTCTCTCCCTGCTCTCTCTCTCTCTCTGCTCTCTCTCTCTCTCTCTCTCTCTCTCTCTCTCTCTCTCTGCTCTCTCTCTCTCTCTCTCTCTCTCTCTCTCTCTCTCTCTCAGTTTAACCAATGATCAAGGTTGCTGTACCATTCAGTTGAGTTTGGATTGAAAATTGAAAATATTAGATGAGATTTTGTGTTAGGGTTTCTGCTGGGTTTTAAAGTATGTCATTCCAGAGAGGTATGTTTGTGTGAATAGTAATGCTGCCAAGCAGAACAGTGAGAAGCTGAATAATATAGACAGGGGAAGGTAAGAGACAGAATAATAAAGACGGGAAGGTAAGAGACAGAATAATATAGACAGCGGAAGGTAAGAGGCAGAAAAGTGTACACAGAAGAAGGTAAGAGACAGAATAATATAGACAGCGGAAGGTAAGTGGCAGAATAATATAGACAGGGGAAGGTAAGAGGCAGAATAATATAGACAGGGGAAGGTAAGAGACAGAATAATATAGACAGGGGAAGGTAAGAGGCGGAATAATATAGACAGGGGAAGGTAAGAGGCGGAATAATATAGACAGGGGAAGGTAAGAGGCGGAATAATATAGACAGGGGAAGGTAAGAGGCAGAATAATAAAGACGGGAAGGTAAGAGACATGATAATATTGAATGGGGAAAGTAAGGGGCAGAATAATATAGACAGG
>NC_059470.1:28467500-28560000 GCF_905237065.1 Salmo salar | reverse complement strand
GTCCCTCTATCAATCTGCTCTCCCGTATCAATCTGTTGTCCATCTATCAATCTGCTCTCCCCGTATCAATCTGTTGTCCATCTATCAATCTGCTCTCCCCGTATCAATCTGCTCTCCTCGTATCAATCTGCTCTCCCCGTATCAATCTGTTGTCCCTCTATCAATCTGCTCTTCCTGTATCGATCAGCTCTCTCTGTATTGATCTGTTGTCCCTCTATTGATCTGCTCTCCCTGTATTGATCAGCTCTCTCTGTATTGATCTGTTGTCCCTCTATCGATCTGCTCTTCCTGTATCGATCAGCTCTCTCTGTATTGATCTGTTGTCCCTCTATTGATCTGCTCTCCCTGTATTGATCAGCTCTCCCTCATATATAACTGTAAACACACAACTAGCTGGCCTTACAGAGACACACACACACACACACACACTCCCAATGTCTTATCTGAGTGTGTCATTACACACACACACACACACACACACACACACACACACACACACACACACACACACACACACACTCCCAATGTGTTATCTGAGTGTGTCATTACACACACTCCCAATGTGTTATCTGATTGTGTCATTACACACAGTCCCAATGTGTTATATGAGTGTGTCATTAGTAATTATATAGTCTGATTTGAAATCCTTCAGATCTGTATTCTGACTCTCTCAAATGTTTCTATTCATTCTGTTTTACATACCTGTTCTCTCTCTGTGCAGCTCAGGGAAGAGGGGAGTCTCAAAACGAGGTAGTCTTGGTTAAGATGGAGAGAGTTTGTGTGTGTGTGTGTGTGTGTGTGTGTGTGTGTGTGTGTGTGTGTGTGTGTGTGTGTGTGTGTGTGTGTGTGTGTGTGTGTGTGTCTGGGCAAGCCTAGCAGACAGATAAAGCTTTGTCAGGCTAAGTACCATAGTGGGGCTTCCCAAAGAGGAGCAACACCATACAACAGCTGTTATCCAGGTCTCTCTTCCCTCTGCTTCTTCCTTTTTCCCCTGTGAAGGATTTAAGTGTTCGGGATTTAGCTCTGTGACAGGAGGGAAGGGATGAACAGAGCAAGAAAATATAGGAGAGACAGACTTTTTAATTTCACTAAGAAGCTGAGGGATGGGGCTGGAGAGATGTAACCACTCTCAAATTCATAGTCAGAGCTACGCACGCACGCACGTACGCACGCACACACACAGACACACACACACACACACACACACACACACACACACACCCACACACACACACACACACACAGCCACAACACATATACCCAATGTTTGATGCGATTTTAGAAATGCAGGAATCATTTGTACCACCTTCGTGAGACAGAGATATTGTGGGTTTCAGAGATAACCATTGTTGTTTCTTACTCCTCTCCTCCCTATACTGGCTCTCTTCAATTATAATATTCTTTGCATTTTAAATTTGGGATTTTATCATAAACAACAGAAGAGAAGACCAATATCCTTGTATTGTGAACGTTATTTAAAATAAATTGAATAGCAATCTTATCCTATCTCATATACAATGCTTTCAGAAAGTCTTCAGACCTCTTGACTTTTTCCACATTTTGTTACGTTACAGCCTTATTCTACAATTGATTAAATTGTTTTTCCCCCCTCATCAATCTACACACAATACCCCATAATGATAAAGCAAAAACAGGAATATCACAATTACATAAGTATTCAGACCGTTTACTCAGTACTTTGTTGAAGCACCTTTGGTAGTGATTACAGCCTCAAGTCTTGGGTATGACGCTACAAGCTTGGCACACCTGTATTTGATGAGTTTCTACCATTCTTCTCTGCAGATCCTCTCAAGCTCTGTCAGGTTGGATGGGGAGCGTCGCTGCACAGCTATTTTCAGGTCTCTCCAGAGATGTTAGATCGGGTTCAAATCCGGGCTCTGGCTGGGCCACTCAAGGACATTCAGAGACTTGCCCCGAAAACACTTCTGCGTTGTTTTGGCTGTGTGCTTAGGGTTGTTGTCCTGTTGGAAGGTGAACCTTCGCCCCAGTCTGAGGTCCTGAGTGCTCTGGAGCAGGTTTTCATCTAGGATCTCTCTGTACTTTGCTCCGTTCATCTTTCCCTCAACCCTGACTAGTCTCACAGTCTCTGCCACTGACAAAACATCCCCACAGCATGATGCTGCCACCTGTCACGTCCTGGCCAGTAAAAGGGGCTATTTGTCATTGTAGTTGGTCAGGGCGTGGCAGGGGGTGTTTGTTTTGTGTGGTTGGGTATTGTGGGTTTAGGTTCTAGTTTTCTTATTTCTATGTTTATCTAGCTTTTCTAGTTCTATGTGAGTTTTGTCAATGACCTCCAATTAGAGGCAGCCCCCCCCAAAAAATGGGGGGGGGGCATACGGGGAGTTGGGCTGAGTCAGGGGGGAGCCCTGACCTAACTTCCCGGGCGTACAGGGGAGAGCCGTGGAGCAAAGAGGAGCCAGTCAAGGAATCAAGCGAGGAGCTTGACGCGAGATTCCGGAGAGAGGTACTGGCGGAAAAGGCACGAAGGAGCACCTGTGCTTACTATGGGGAGCGACGGAGCAAGCAAGCACCGTGTTATGCGGAGATACGCACGGTATAGCCAGTGCGCAGCTACAGCCCGGTACGCTTGGTGAAAGCTCCTCACAGGTGTCATGCTAGAGCCAGCATTGAGCCAGGACCGGTGATGCAAGTTGCAAGCATCAGACCGCCGGTGAGGGTTCATGGCCCAGTGTATCCTGTTCCTGCTCCTCATACTCTTCCTCCAGTGCGTCAGCCCAGTCCAGTGCGTCCTGTTCCTGCTCTCCGCACTAGCCTTGAAGTGCGTGTTACTAGTCTGGCGCCTCCAAAGCCAGTCCCACGCATCAGGCCTCCGGTGCGCCTGCCCAGTCCAGTACGTCCTGTTCCTGCTCCTCGCACTAGCCTTGTGGTGCGGGTTACTAGTCTGGCGCCTCCTAAGCCAGCCCCACGCATCAGGCCTCCAGTGCGCAGTCCCAGTCCAGAGCTTCCGGCGACAGTTCCCCATCCAGAGCTTCCGGTGACAGTTCCCCGTCTAGAGCTTCTGGCGACAGTTCCCCGTCCAGAGCTTCCGGTGACAGTTCCCCGTCCAGTGCTTCCGGCGACGTCCTACAGTCCGGAACCGACAGAGACGGCCTACAGTCCGGAACCGACAGAGACGGCCTACAGTCTGGAACCGGCAGAGACGGCCTACAGTCCGGAACCTGCAGAGACGGCCTACAGTCCGGAGCCTGCAGAGACGCTCCTCAGCCCTGAGCCTCCAGCGACGCTCCTCAGCCAGGAGCCTCCAGCGATGCCCCTCAGCCAGGGGCCTCCAGCGACACCTGTCAGCCTGGGGCCTCCAGCGACGCCTCTCAGCCTGGGGCCTCCAGCGATGCTCCCCAGTCAGGAGCCTCCAGAGACGCTCCCCAGCCCGGAGCCTCCAGCGACGCTCCTCAGCCAGGAGCCTTCAGCGACGCCCCTCAGCCAGGGGCCTCCAGCGATGCCTCTCAGCCCAGGGCCTCCAGCGATGCCTCTCAGCCCGGGGCCTCTAGAGATGCCTCTCAGCCCGGGGCTTCCAGCGATGCCTCTCAGCTCGGAACCTCCAGCGACGCTCCTCAGCCAGGAGCCTCCAGCGATGCCCCTCAGCCAGGGGTCTCCAGCGACGCCTCTCAGCCCGGGGCCTCCAGCGACGCCCCTCAGCCAGGGGTCTCCAGCGACGCCTCTCAGCCCGGGGCCTCCAGCGACGCCTCTCAGCCCGGGGCCTCCAGCGACGCCTCTCAGCCCGGGGCCTCCAGCGACGCCTCTCAGCCCGGGGCCTCCAGCGATGCCTCTCAGCCCAGAGTCTGCTGAATGGGAGCTACGGCCAGAGCCAGAGCCACCTCTGTGGTGGGAGGATTGGGAAGGGGGGGGTGAAGCACAGGAACCGTCATTGACGGTGGCCACCCTCCCTTCCCTCCCTTTAGGTTTGGGGTTGTTTTTTGTGGGTTTTGTTTTGAGGTGCATTCGGGGTCTGCACCTTTGGGGGGGGGGTACTGTCACGTCCTGGCCAGTAAAAAGGGGTTATTTGTCATTGTAGTTGGTCAGGGCGTGGCAGGGGGTGTTTGTTTTGTGTGGTTGGATATTGTAGGTTTAGGTTCTAGTTTTCTTATTTCTATGTTTATCTAGCTTTTCTAGTTCTATGTGAGTTTTGTCAATGACCTCCAACTAGAGGCAGCTGGTTGTTGTTGTCTCTATTTGGAGGCCATATATAGTTGTGTTTGTTTTCACTGGGTTTTGTGGGTGGTTGTTTCTAGTCTATGCACCTTACTGGACCGTTTTCGTCGTTTGTTTTGTGTTGATTAAGTGTTTTCTTCAATAAATAAGAGGATGAGCACTTTACCCGCTGCGTTTTGGTCCCCCTTCAACGACGGGCGTTACACCACCACCATGTTTCACCATAGGGATGGTGCCAGGTTTCCACCAGATGCTTGGCATTCAGGCCAAAGGCTCTCCAATCTCCACAGAGAAACTCTGGAGCTCTGTCAGAGTGACCTTCGGGTTCTTGGTCTCCTCCCTGACCAAGGCCCTTCTCCCCCGATTGCTCAATTTGACCGGGCGGCCAGCTCTAGGAAGAGTATTGGTGGTTCCAAACTTCTTTCACTTAAGAATGATGGAGGCCACTGTGTTCTTGGTGATCTTAAATGCTGCAAACATTTTTTGGTACACTTCCCCAGATCTGTGCCTCGACACAATCCTGTCTCGGAGCTCTACGGACAATTCCTTATACCCCATGGCTTGGTTTCTGCTCTAACATACACTGTCAACTGTGGGACCTTTATATAGAAAGATGTGTTTGTCTTTCCAAATAATGTCCAATCAATAGAATTTACCACAGGTGGACTCCAATCAAGTTATAGAAGCATCTCAAAGATGATCAATGGAAACAGGATGCACCTGAGCTCAATTTTGAGCTAGCTAACATAACGGTACATAATGCTATGTGGTCCATAAGGACAGCGTTGCTAATACATTGTCAGCCAACATAACATGTAACATAACTTATTTGAAAAATCATTACTCATCGGACTTCAGGCTGCATATTTTCCGCCATTTTCTTCAAATCTGAAAATGTTGTGAAGCCACGCCCATTTTCTGAAGAATGGCATTAAGCACCAGTGTCCACTGCTTGTGTACTTTGTATTTTGGAAAATGTTGACATACTGACTGTATCCATACTATGACCAATAAGCATACTACATACTCAGTTTATGTCACAAATAGTACGGTTAGTGCGGTTAGTAGGAGTATTCGACCACAGCTCTGCTCTTTCCATGACATAGACTGACCAGGTGAATCCAGGTGAAAGCTATGATCCCTTATTGATGTCACTTATTAAATCCACTTCAATCAGTGTAGATAAAGGGGAGGAGACAGGTTAATGAAGGATTTTTAAGCCTTGAGACAATTGAGACATGGATTGTGTATGAGTGTCATTGAGAGGGTGAATGGGCAAGAGAAAATATTTAAGTGCCTTTGAACGGGGTATGGTAGTAGGTGCCAGGTGCACCGTTTTGAGTGTGTCAAGTACTGCAACGCAGCTGGGTTTTTCATGCTCAACAGTTTCCCGTGTGTGTCAAGAATGGTCCACCACCCAAAGGACATCCAGCCAACTTCACACAACTGTGGGAAGCATTGGAGTCAACATGGGCCAGCATCCCCGTGGAACGCTTTCGACACCTTGTAGTCCATGTCCGAACGAATTGAGGCTCTTCTGAGGGCAACTCAATATTAGGAAGGTGTTCCTAATGTTTTGTAAAGAGTGAACTCCCGAGTGCAGCGGTCTAAGGCACTGCATCTCTGCATCTCAGTGCTAGAGGCGTCACTACAGTCCCTTGTTCGAATCCAGGCTGTGTCACATTTGGCTGTGATTGGGAGTCCCATAGGGTGGCGCGCAATTGGCCCAGTGTCATCCGGGGTAGGCTGTCATTATAAAGAAGAATTTGTTCATAACTAACTTGCCTAGTTAAATAAAGGTTAAATAAAAAAACACAAAGAGACACAAGAAAGAGAGACTTACATTGGAATGGATTTGGGATCTTTAAAAGTTTGTGTGTTTTTATACTGATATCCCTGTGTGTGTCTGTGTCTCGTCAGAGGGAACCCCCTACACATGGTGGGTGGGTAGGAGCAGTGAGAAACATTTCTACTGGGGAGGATCAGGGCCGGGGATACAGAAGTGTTCCTGTGGTATCGACAGGAATTGTACTGACCCCAAATACGACTGTAACTGTGACGCTGACCACAAACAATGGTGAGTACAGGCATGGGGTTGTGTGTGTGTGTGTGTGTGTGTGTGTGTGTGTGTGTGTGTGTGTGTGTGTGTGTGTGTGTGTGTGTGTGTGTGTGTGTGTGTGTGTAGGTGTGTATGCGTGTGCAGTCACATTTGCATGTGTTTCTGATTCATATAACATTTTACATGCATTTTCAATATTCGTATGATGCGCTTTTTGCGGCCTTCTTTGAATGCATTTGTTAAAAGAGTGTCTGCTGAATGACTGATTTATCGAATGTAAATTTAACAGACAGAAACAACAGGGTATGTGTTGTGTGTTGAGGCAGTGAGCGATGTCTCCCCTCCTCCAATAATAACACAACGTTGTGTTTCCTCTATCATTTTCTCTCTTCCCATCTCCCCCTCTCTCTTCCCATCTCCCTGTCTCCCTGTCTCTCTTCCCATCTCCCCCTCTCTCTTCCCATCTCCCTGTCTCTCTTCCCATCTCCCTGTCTCCCTGTCTCTCTTCCCATCTCCCCCTCTCTCTTCCCATCTCCCTGTCTCTCTTCCCATCTCCCCCTCTCTCTTCCCATCTCCCCCTCTCTCTTCCCATCTCCCCCTCTCTCTTCCCATCTCCCTGTCTCTCTTCCCATCTCCCCCTCTCTCTTCCCATCTCCCCTCTCTCTTCCCATCTCCCTGTCTCTCTTCCCATCTCCCCCTCTCTCTTCCCATCTCCCCCTCTCTCTTCCCATCTCCCTGTCTCTCTTCCCATCTCCCCCTCTCTCTTCCCATCTCCCTGTCTCTCTTCCCATCTCCCCATCTCTCTTCCCATCTCCCCCTCTCTCTTCCCATCTCCCCATCTCTCTTCCCATCTCCCCCTCTCTCTTCCCATCTCCCTGTCTCTCTTCCCATCTCCTTGTCTCTCTTTCCTTCTCTCTCGGTCTCTTTTTACAGTAACAGATGAGTGTTATTGTGTCTCTCCCTCTTTCCATTAGTAATGTGTGTATTCATGTTTTTTTCTCTGAGCTATAGCACACACGTCACTATTTCCCCTCATAATGTTGGGATCATCACACACACACACACGCACATGCAAACACAAGCACTCACACACACGCACACACACACACATGCAAACACACACACACACACGCACATGCAAACACAAGCACTCACACACACACACACGCACACACATGCAAACACAAACACGCACACACACACACACGCACATGCAAACACAAGCACTCACACACACACACACACACACACACACACACACACACACACACACACACACACACACACACACACACACACACACACACACACACACACACTTGGCCTCACAGTGAGTGCTGTCATTGTGTCATCAGCATATTAGTCCTCATAAAAGGCGTAGAACATCAAGCAGATAATGAGGACAAATACAGGCTGCTTCAGAAGACAAAGACAATTCATTTAAAAGTAATTAACGCTTAACATGTTTTTTTCTCCTCTGTCTCTCTCTCCGTCCTTCATTCCACAATCTTTCTTCTCTTCACGCAATAAATTGTCATCTAGAAAAATACTATCTAGTATTACGATCTGGAACACTATCTGACATAGAACTATCTCCTTTTTTTCCTCCCCTCCATTCATCTGTTCTTTCTTCTCCTCCCCAGGAGAGAGGACAGTGGTCTGTTAGTGTATAAGGACCATCTGCCAGTCAGTCAGGTTGCCGTGGGTGACACCAACCGGCAGGGTTCAGAGGCCAAGCTCACCATCGGGCCACTCCGTTGTCAAGGAGACCGTGAGTTCCGCACTTCAAACTGTTATTAATAGTGAATGATAATTGTGTGTGTGTGTGTGTGTGTGTGTGTGTGTGTGTGTGTGTGTGTGTGTGTGTGTGTGTGTGTGTGTGTGTAGGTGTGTGTGAATCTCTCCATTTATTGTCCCAACCTATGGACCAAGTTACACCAGAATTAGATATGGGAGCAGGATAATGAGGATGGAGATGGCCAAGCACTGAGATGTAAAATATATTCATTATGACATATTAAAGATATATTAAACATTTCACATTTGAATAGCTCCACCTCATATGATTGATACATTTTATTGGCCATATAGAGTTATGACTCAGTAAGACTAATGATGATTGGCTGACAGTTAATGGGTTGTCATGGGTAATTGAGTAACGTCTTCGATGGTTGGCTATAGTTTGGAGAACAGAGATGAGTGCTGCAACGGTTGCTAATGAAGTGTGTGTGTGTGTGTGTTCGTGCGTATATGTGCGTGTGTATGTTTGTGTGTGCGAGTGTATGTGTGTAAGAGTGAGTGTCACACACACATACGCCCACATATTCAATATAATATTGGTCTTCTGTGATTAAAATTTTCTGGACATTTTCTCAGCTTTTTCTCTTGGGAGTAACACAATTAGAGGCCTTTGATAAAAATAATAGAACATTTTACTAAATTATACACTTAAAAGGAGAAACGAATGGAAGAATGACAGAAAGAAAGAGAATTATACAACTTTTCTGTCCCTTTTAAACTCCATCATTACCATGTCCACATGATGGAGGACAAAGGATTCGACCTTCAAACATAGCTGAAAGAGTGTGTGTGTGTGTGTGTGTGTGTGTGTGTGTGTGTGTGTGTGTGTGTGTGTGTGTGTGTGTGTGTGTGTGTGTGTGTGTGTGTGTGTGTGTGTGTGTGTGTGTGTGTGTGTCTTCTGGTGCAGTGTGATAAGCTCTCCTCTGTGACAGCACTGGACTCTACCTCTTCCCCAGCACCGCTTCTCATCCCAGAGCAGAGAGGCTTACAGAGAGAGGGGGAAACAGAGAGAGAGAGGGAAACAGAGAGAGATAGGGAAACAGAGAGAGATAGGGAAACAGAGAGAGATAGGGAAACAGAGAGAGAGAGGGAAACAGAGAGAGATAGGGAAACAGAGAGATAGGGAAACAGAGAGAGAGGGAAACAGAGAGCGAGGGAAAGAGAGAGAGGGGGAAACAGAGATAGAGGGAAACAGAGAGAGAGGGGGTAACAGAGAGAGAGGAAAACAGAGAGAGGAGGGAAAGAGAGCAAGAGAGGGAAAGAGAGAGATTAAAGTGAGGGGAGAGGGACAGAGAAGGGTGAGGGAAAGAGATTTAACGTTATTCAGGGCACGGCTGGAAGTGACAGATGCATCTGCCACCACACACACATACACACAGTCACAGTCTCGTGTCTCTGTGTGAAGAGACCAGCCTTTTGGAGCTACACATACATCTCACTGAACCGATAACATACATGCTCTTTCTCTCTCTTTATCTCTCACATTATCTCTCCTCTCCTCTTTTTCTTCTTTATCATCTTCCCCCTCCTCTTGACAAAAATATGCAGAGAGAGAGAGTGACAGAGAGAAACAGAGCGAGACAGAGAGAGAGAAAGAGAGAGATTAATTGAAAAGCTGAACCCCGTGCCATGAGCTTTTGTTCGTACAAAGGTCATCTGACATTCTCTGTGTCTGTTTCTCCTCTTCTTTCCCTCTGCGTTTCCTCTGCTTTTTCCCAGATAACTACTGGAACGCGGCGTCGTTCACCACGCCCTCCTCCTACCTGCATTTCTCCACCTTCCAGGGAGAGACCAGCGCAGACATCTCCTTCTACTTCAAGACCAGCGCTCCCTACGGGGTGTTCCTGGAAAACCTCGGCAACACTGACTTCATACGCCTCGAACTCAAATGTTAGTTACTGGACCTTTTTCTCTCTTTTAGCACAGTCTTTTGTTCTGTGGCTTCTTCCCATGTTTCTACACTCCTTTCGTTGGCCTCTCTGTATTTTCTGGAGGATGTTCTCTCTCTCTTTCATCTGTTTTCATTTCTCCTTTTTCCCTCTTCAACCCTCCTCCCTTCCTGCACTGTATAAAACATCTGAAGTTTCTGTTCAGACTGTAAAACTTTTCTGAGACAGTTTCCCCTTAGTTCTCTATGTGGCTCTTAAGCAATGATTGACATGTCATATGCTTTATGTGCCTATGCTCTAATGACTCAAATTAAATGTCTAAATGGCCATTCAATCGGATTCAGATTGAGAATGTTAAATTCCTGGGGATCAAATTTAACCACAGTTCTTTTACGACGAGACGGCTATTTAACCAGAGTGGCTGTCAATTTGATAATGGATGACAAATTACATTTCAGCAATTTCGAAGAGCTTCAGGTTTAATGGGGTCAACTAACCTCATCCACCCACCATTTTGTGGCACAGTGTTTAGTAGTAATGTATACCAGCTACCTGGTATCACGTTTTAGGGAAGACCCAGATGCAGACAGTGTCGAAGTAACAAAAGTTTATTACTCGAACAGGGGGCAGGCAAAACAACAGGTCAAGGCCAGGCATAGGTCAGTAATCCAGATCACGCGAGAAGCTCACGATTCCCCATATCGTAGTTCCTCTCTGTGGCGTTGAGGCGATGGGAGAAGAAGGTGCAGGGATGTAACATGAGGTCCAGGGCAGAATGCTGGGACAGGACAGCCCCCACTCCGAAGCTTTGGCCTCCACCACGAACTGGCGGGACGGGTCAGGATGAACCAAGATGGGAACTGTGGTGAAAGGGTGTTTGAGTTCCCGGAACGCCCGGTCAGCAGCTGGGGACCACGTGAACGGAACCTTGTGAGAGGTGAGTGCAGACAGTGGGAGGCCAGGGTGCTGTAACCCTTGATAAAGCAGCAATAAAAGTTGGCGAATCCCAGGAAGAATTTCAGCTGGGGGTAGGCTGGGGCCAATCCACCACCACTCTCACCTTTCCAAGATCCATCTGTACACTCCCTGCTGTGATGATGTAACCCAGGAAGGGGATGGTGGAGCAAAGGAATTCGCAATTCTCTGCTTTCACAAAAAACTGGTTCTCCAGGAGGTATTGGTGAACCTGCCGGACATGGAGCACGTGTTCTTGGGTGGAGCGGGAGAAGATGAGGAATGTCATCGAGGTAGACATAGAAAAACTGGTTCAATATATCACTGAGAACATCATTAACAAGAGCCTGAAACACAGCTGGGGCATTGGTAAGGCCAAATGGCATGACCAGATACTCATAGTGACCACTGGCCATGTTGAAGGCAGTCTTCCACTCGTCCCCTTCCCGTATCGACACAAGGTGGTAGGCGTTCCGTAGGTCCAGCTAGGAGAACTCGGTGGGCCCCTGGAGCGGCTCGAAGGCCGAGGAGATTAGTGGTAGCAGGTAGCGGTTCTTCACTGTGATGGTGTTGAGGCCCCTGTAGTCGATGCACAGGCGCAGGGTTTTGTCCTTCTTCTCCACAAAGAAGAACCCTGCGTCCACGGGGGAGGTAGAAGGACAGATGAACCCAGCAGCTAGGGAGTCCTCAATGTAGGTCTCCATAGCCATGGTCTCCGGACCCGACAGAGAGTACAGTCGACCCCGGGCGGAGTGGTGCCTGGGAGAAGGTCAATCCCGCAGTCATAGGGTCGGTGCGGCGGAAACAAAATGGCCCGAGCCATACTGAACAACTCCCGGAGGTCCTGGTACTCCGCTGGAATGGCGGAGAGGTCCGGGTCAACTTCCGAGCCCCCAGGAAGACGTCCCGGGGTAGGCTGCGCTGACTACAGGCAATGAGCGTGGCAGAACGCACCAGCAGACCAGTGAATAAGGTGATTGTGTCGCTGGAGCCAAGAAAATCCCAATACCACAGGAACCTGAGGAGACTTAATGAGCAGGAATTGGGTCGTCTCGCTGTGGTTCCCTGACACATGTAGGTTGATGGGGGTGGTATTGTGGGGGACCCGGACTATAGAGTGCTTGTCCATCGCTCTAACGTCCATGGGAGTGTCCATAAAGCTCTCATCGGTCCCAGAGTCGATGAGTACCCGGAGAGATTTCAACTGGTTCCCCCACAGCAAAATGGCGAGTAAGGGGAGAGGAAAAGTTCTCCGTATAGCCCACCAGAGTACTCACTCCTACCAGTGAGCCTAGTCTTTTAGTGGACAGGTGGAGACAAATGACCAGTAGTTCCGCAATACAGGCAACTCTTAGTGTGGAGACAGTCTAGCTCTGCCTAGTTGCATTGGCTCGGGAAGAGGTGAATCGTCAGACTTTGGAGACACTCAGGGGAACTTGGGTAGCCTCGGGTTCTCTCGGCAACGGAGCCGTTGGGGACTTCCGGGATGCCTCGGAGGCGAGGTGGAATCCTTGGATGAGTGAGTGAAATCGAATCTCCTCTCCTTCCTTCGTTCCCGTAGTTGCCCATCGATCCGAATGGTCAAGGCGATGTGTGAGTCGAAATCTGTCGGTAGTCCCGGGGCTGCAAGCTCGTCCTTTACTTCAGCCGATACTCCGTGCAGGAACATGTCAAACAGCGCTTCTGGGTTCCAGGCAGTCTCAGCTGCCAACGTGTGGAAATCCACCGTATAGTCTGCCACACTGCGGGAGTCTTGCCGAAGCTGGAGTAACTTCCGGGTAGCCTCTCTCCCGGACAATGGAGCATAGAAAACTTTCTTTACCTCTGCCACAAACTCCTCCAGACTTAAGCATACGGCCGACTGTTGTTCCCATACTGCCGTAGCCCAAGCAAGAGCACTCCCGGACATCAGCGTGATGAGGTACACTGTCTTAGAGCGGCCCGAGGGGAAGGAGGAGGGCTGCAGCTCGTTGATGAGAGAACACTGAGCAAGAAACGCGACTCCCTGACTCTCCATCGAAGCGTTTCAGGGGAGGTAAGCGGGGTTCCCGGGAAACCAGGGTGGCCAGGGAGGGCTGGGAGGTTACCGTCGTGGTAGGCAGACAACAGACAACCCGCGGAATTGCTCCAGCAATGTTTAACGCTCGGTCATGGCGTCTGGAAGGTCTGGAAACCTTCCATAAGACCATGAAGCAAATCCTTGTGCCTTCAAATGGTGGCTCCTTGGGAGGAGGTGGCGTTGTGGAGCTGGTCCGAGTCTACTGGGTCAGTCATGACCAGTTTGTACTATCACATTTTAGGGAATGTGCAGACAGTGTCGAAGTAACAATAGTTTATTACTAGAACAGGGGGCAGGCAGGCAGAGGTCAGTAATCCAGATCAGAGTCCAAAAGGTACAGAACGGCAGGCAGTCTCAGGGTCAGGGCAGGCAGAATGGTAAAAACCGGGAACTAGAAAACAGGAACTAGAAACAGACAGGAACAAGGGGGAAAACGCTGGTAGGCTTGACAAACAAAATGAACTGGCAACAGACAAACAGAGAACACAGGTATAAATACACTGAGGATAATGGGGAAGATGGGCGACACCTGGAGTGGGGAGGAGACCAGCACAAAGATGAAAAAGATCAGGGTGTGACACCTGGGGCACGTCAGACATCTTGGCTTACTAATACTGTATAACACCTACTTAGGACATACACTTTACACACCTCCACCACCAGCTGGCATGTCTTTCTCTGTTTCTCCATTTCTCTCTGAAAAGATTTTGTTGAATATTCATGTGTGATTCCGAGTTGTGAATGAGCATTAATTTTGTCGAAAGTAGAAATCATGTATTTCTGCCTCTCATCTTTCAGCCGTTCTGCCTCTCATCTTTCAGCCATTCTGCTTCTCATCTTTCAAAGCACTCTCTCAAGGGTGAGGTGTGTGTCCCTGTGCTTTTTTCTTTTGTTAAGAGAAGGAGACATGTTGCGGGGGATGGGATAGAGGGAGAGATGGAGACAGAGAAGGAGAGATGTTGCGGGGGATGGGATAGAGGGAGAGATGGAGACAGAGAAGGAGAGATGATGCGGGGGATGGGATAGAGGGAGAGATGGAGACAGAGAAGAGGGAGATTTGTTGGAGTATGTCCAAGTCGTGCTCAGGCCCACAATAGATTAGTTAGTCTGTTTTCACACTGGGGCTCCGTGTTTCACTCAGCTAACAGAGGCTAAACTGACTCTGTTGTTTTTGGAGGGAGAGAAGAGGGAGATTAGTTAGTCTGTTTTCAGACACTGTGTTTGACTGTGTTTCACTCAGCTAACAGAGGCTAAACTGACTCTGTTGTTTTTGGAGGGAGAGAAGAGGGAGATTAGTTAGTCTGTTTTCAGACACTGTGTTTGACTGTGTTTCACTCATCTAACAGAGGCTAAACTGACTCTCTGTTGTTTCTGGAGGGAGAGAAAAAGGAGATGAGTTATAACAGTGGTGATTGAGAGGGGAGAAGGGAGAGTAACTCACACACATCTTTTAGGTAGTAACATCTGGATTGAACAGGTGGCTAGTGGCATGTTTATACACACACACCTCTACACACACACATTCTCTCTTTCATCGTGTGTGTATGCGTGCGTGTGTGTGGGTGTGTGTGTAGAGGTGTGTGTGTGTGTGTGTGTGTGCGTGCGTGTGTGCGTGCATGCGTGCGCGCGTGTGCGTGTGTGTGTGCGCGCATGTGTGTGTTTATCAATCTTTTGGTGAATTAGTTCCATCAAACACTGAGTGCAATCATCTTCACAGTAAAGCTGAAATCTATAAGAGTTAAATGACTCTACATAAATAATGAGACAATAGATTAGATATCGAACTGTAGAATTTCAGGGTGGACAACTGGAAAACAATGACTTATGAGATGAAAAATGTTGACTATTATAAACCAAAGGTACTTTATGCATTGAAATAAATAGATTCAATGTGGTTGGTCGTTTGTGGACATGGTGCCGATTTACGTTGTCTTCTTCTTCTCAAGCTCCTACTGTTGTCTCGTTCTCCTTTGATGTGGGGAACGGTCCAGTGGAGTTGGCCGTCCATTCAGCCACGCCCCTCAACGATGACCAATGGCATCGCGTGATGGCGGAGCGGAACGTGAAGGAGGCGGTGCTACAGCTGGATCTGAACTATAAGGAAGCTCGTCCCGCCCCTCCACAGGGACACACAAGGCTAGAGCTGTTTAGTCAGCTTTATGTGGGTAAGAGAAAGACACACACACACACACACACACACACACACACACACACACACACACACACACACACACACACACACACATGCACGCTCACACACCAACAGAAAAGTAGTACAATACTATACTATGTTTTAATTTCATTCAACAATATTGCCTATATTTTTACTTTACAAAATGTATAAAATTGGTGATATAGTTTGTGCCAGTATAATGGCAGGTAGCCTAGTGGTTAGAGCGCTGCGCCAGTAACCAAAAGGTTGCTAGATTGAATCCCCAAGCTGACAAGGTAAAAATCTGTCGTTCTGCCCCTGAACAAGACTCTTAACCCACTGTTCCTAGGCTGTCATTATAAATAAGAATTTGTTCTTAACTGACTTGCCTAGTTAAATAAAGGTATAAAAATACATTAGTAAGAGCCACAGTGTCTTTATGTTTCCCTAAGTAGGTTCTCTGAAGCTTAGACACGACTGGTGATAGTGAAGATAAGCTCTTAAGGTTTCATCAGATATCACACTGTTTCACACGCACACATGGCTGATGTTAACAAAGTTAAAGGAATTATGTGAGTAAAACTAACCTAATTCACTTAGTCCTGACTCTTTATCTTTATGACTGTGTTAGAGTATTAACAGTTGCAGAGGATTAAGACTTTTCAATAGCACACAGAGACAATGGATTAGGTCCTCATTATGGCACACAGAATGGCTCTACATGTACAGTGTGAGATTTTGATTGTTTCCTCCGCTCCCTCTCTTCTCCACACAATGACTGTGAAGGTCATTAGGAGCAGAGGAGAACAGAAGTTAAAGAGCTGAATGGCTGGTCTTTATCTTTTCCTTTCACTCCTCTGTCTCAGCCTGCTGACCTGCCAATACTTTAACACTGACGACAGGGACGAAACTGGATTTAGGATGGAGAGAAAAACTGCTGAGCTTGAATTAAATTATCTTTCCTTCCTTCATTCTCTCTCTGACTCTGAAAAGTTATTTTCCTTTGAGACACTTCTCAATTCCAATCAGACATTCCAAAGTCTGATAGTTCTGAATTCCAATAAGACATTCCAAATTCCATCATCTCATCAATTTTTGGCGGATTGGATGGAAGAACATTATCACACTGCAGCTTCCTGAATTGCCAGAAGGGATTAATAAAGTTATATTGAATTGAATCGAATTAAAGTAAATAGAATCGATCTTTATATGCCACCGTTAGCCATACAGCCATAGAGGCACATATTGATTTGTGATAGGAAACTTTAATAACAGCTTATAAAGAGTGATACAGCTCATAGTTTGGCTATCTCATCTGCATGTATAGTAGGTTTCAGGGAACCAACTCGCTGAATAACCCCTCGGGGATCAATCTATCAATCTAATCGACATCAGATCATCAACTAAACCCAATCAGTTCTTCCATCACCTCCATACAGCCATGGGACCTATTAGTTTATGTTGGATCAGAGAGGAGCGCTATAAAACTCCTGACTGTGCCTCTCTAGCAGATCATCAGCATGTGTCAGAGCATTGTGGGTATTTGCCTGGTCGGGGGAAATTGAATCAGGCTCAGATGGGATCTGCAGTGGGTGTGATTTGCATTCTAAAACTGGTGTTTAAACACAGAGGTACAGGGGAAAAAACAGCCGGATATCTCACCTAGGTGGTTCCTACATGATTTGGGTTATTTATGTGTGATATTGTTTGGTAATAAGTTATATTTTAAATGTTGATATTATATTGCATTATTTCATAAATGTTCTGCATGTTTTTCATGTTGTTCTTTTTCTCTTTGTTTCTCTTTTTTTATTCGTTGCATGCTCTCCTCGTCTCACCGCGTGTGTGACTGGCTCGGTCACTGCATGTGTGTTATGTGTGTGTGTGTGACACGGTGTTTGATGCAACTCTAACAGGGAAGCCTGCTTCATTGACCTGCAAAGACAGTAGGTAACATTAACGTGTGAATATACTGAACAAAAATATAAACCCAACATGTAAAGTGTTGGTCTCATGTTTCATGAGCTGAAATAAAAGATCCCAGAAATATTCCATATGCACAAAAAGCTTATTTCTCTCAAATGTTGGGCACAAATTTGTTTACATCCCTTTTAGTGAGCATTTCTCCTTTGCCAAGATAATCCATCCATCTGACAGGTGTGGCATATCAAGAAACTGATAAAAAAAAAGCATGATCATTACACAGGTGCACCTTGTGCTGGGTACAATATAAAAACACTCTAAAATGTGCAGCATTATCACACAACACAATGCCACAGATGTCTCAAGTTCAGGGAGCGTGCAATTGGCATGTTGACTGCAGGAATGTCCACCAGAGCTGTTTTCAGAGAATTGAATGATAATGTCTCTACCATAAGCCACCTCCAACATCGTTTTAGAGAATCTGGCAGCACAGACTAGGACCTCCACATCCGACTTCTTCACCTGCGGGATCGTCTGAGACCAGCCACCTGGACAGCTGATAAAACTGAGGAGTATTTCTGTCTGTAACAAAGCCCTTTTGTGGGGAAAAACTCATTCTGATTGGCTGGGCCTGGCTCCCCAGAGGGTGGGCCTGGTCCCAAATCATGTGAAATCCATAGATTAGGGCCTAATGAATTTATTTCAATTGACTGATTTCCTTCTATGAACTGTAACTCAGTAAAATCTATGAAATTGGTGCATGTTGCATGTATATGTTTGTCAGTATAGAAACAGATGTATAATATACATAACTATAGGTGTTGACTTTCAGTTTATGTCCATGCAGTCTTTTCCATTTCATGCAGGGCCGCTGGTAGGTCTTCTGGTCTGTGTCCATGTTTGCTAATGTCTCTCCTGGCCTTGGTATGCACTGGGTGGCTCATAGAGGGAAGGAATTCTATTGGATATTGTGTGTGAGGGTGTGTGTGTGTGGGGGGGGGTTCTGTGTGTGTGTGTGTGTGTGTGTGTGTGTGTGTGTGTGTGTGTGTGTGTGTGTGTGTGTGTGTGTGTGTTTTGTTGTTTTAAGAAAGTGGGGGGTCTCCCCCTAGACAGTGCTGTCCGAATGAATATAATATGCTAGTTCATTAGTACATCATTACAGAGTCATTTACCTATGGAGGCAGCCAGAGAGAGGCCAGGAGTGCACCACACACACACACACTAACACACACTAACACACACTAGCACACGACTTGAGTGGTGGGCAACTCCAGTCCTGGAGGGCCACAATGTCTGCCTGATGTAGATCTGGCTAAATGGGTGTGTGACATCTCCAGCCAATCAGCCGCACTAATAAATCCATTAAGTGCCAAGGTGAGGTTAAATGGGGCTGGAGCGCCTCTCCTCTGGCCTGTTAAGTCACTGCGACCATCAACAGTCATATATACCCCCAGCTCAACCTCGAGGGAAATTATCTCTATTTCTAGCACAGAATTCATCCTATCTCTCTTTGTTCTCTCTCTATGTTGTCACTCTTCTCCCTCTCACTGTCTCTAGGTGCAGCAGGGGGTCAGAGGGGGTTTCTGGGATGCATTCGCTCCCTCAGGATGAATGGTGTGACCCTTGACCTTGAAGAGAGGGCCAAGGTGACGATTGGTTGATTGATTTCCTTAATTTCATCATCTAAAAATAAATCAAGTTGTTCTCTTTACTAACGCAAATGAAGAGCATCCAAAAGTCAAACTCTCCCTATCTCTCTCTCCATCTCTCTCCATCTCTCTCCCTCCATCTCTCTCTCTCCATCTCTCTCTCTCTCCATCTCTTTCGCTCTCCATCTCTATCCCTTTCTCTCTCTCTAGGTAACTCCAGGTGTAAAGCCAGGCTGTCAGGGTCATTGTACCAGTTATGGGATGTACTGCAGGAACGGAGGAAAGTGTGTGGAGAAATATAATGGCTACTCCTGTGACTGCAGTGCCACGGCATACGACGGACCCTTCTGCACTAAAGGTGAGAGCTAATCGCCGAACCCTGAAATTACTGCTATGCTATTGGACGGTGTAACCAGCCGCCTTTGTTTACGGAGGAACGGTAATATTTCCTCAGAAGTAAGAGTTAGTTTCTGTCAGTCGCAGTCAGACTTCATAGCAAGAAAGTTGACACATGAATTCATTTGTTTCCTAAACTTAAGCTTGTTTTCCTGTGTTTTACGCCAGTCGGGGGTGACGACACCGGGAGTATGTGTCAGATGACAGCATGTGGGAATAGAAAACATAAAACAGGAATATGCAAAGTAGCTGACATGAAAGGACTTCCCCAGTGTTCTGTGTGTGTGTTTAAACTGAAAATGAGGTCTTGAATGTAATGGAAACTAGTGTGTGCATGAGTGTGTGTGTTTATTTATCTACACGTGAGTGTGTGTTATGCCCTTCAGATACTCCAGAGGATCCTTTCCCCTGCTCCCTCTGTTCTCCTGTCTGTGTCATATGAGTGCAGTCATAATATGAATAAGAATATTATTATCAGGACTGTTTCATTCTGCTGCTGCTGTACTGCCATTCCCTGGGGTCACAGACCGACAACTATGACTCCGTAATGAACAACACACACACACCTTAAAACAGAGGGTGATGTTCTGTTCTGATCAGCATCTCTGCTGCCTGTAGTTACAGACATAGCAACCTCTCCCTCGATGTCAGTAAGACCAAGGAGATGATCGTGGACTACAGGAGGAAGAAGGAAGAGCGCTTCAAGTTCCTTGGCGTCCACATTACTGAGGACTTAACATGGTCCACACACACCCGCACAGTTGTGAAGAGGGCACGGCAGCGCCTCTTCCTCCTCAGGAGGCTGAAAGATTTGGCATGGGCCCTAGGATCCTCAAAAAGTTCTACAGCTGCACCATTGAGAGCATCTTGACTAGCTGCATCACTGATTGGTATGGAAATGCACCGCCCTTGACCGCAAAGCACTACTGAGGGTGGTGCGGACAGCCCAGTACACTAGGGCTGAGACAGCTTCTACCCCAAGCCATAAGACTACTAAAAAGCCAGACTGCTAAATAGTAAATGAATGGTACCCAAACTATCTGCAACACTATCTGCACTGACCCTACGTACACTCTCCAGACTTTATATACGCACCATATACACTGAATATACAAAACATGCTCTTTCCATGTCATAGACTGACCAGGTGAATCCAGGTGAATGATCCCTTATTCATATCACTTGTTGAATCCACTTCAATCAGTGTAGATGAAGGGGAGGAGACAGGTTAAAGAAGGATACACTACATACAGTACGCACACACACACAACATACACACGCATACCGACACAACACATATACATACACATTACACACACACGCTTTTATACTCATCATATGCTGCTGCTTCTCTGTCTTTATTTGACTTTTATTGTTATCTATCCTGATGCCTAGTCACTTTACCCTGTCTTCATGTACATATCTACCTCAAATACCTTGTATCTCTGCACATTGATCTGGTACTTGTACTCCCTGTATATCAAATCGTATTTGTCACATGCTTTGTAAACAACAGGTGTAGACTTCTAATGGGCCCTTCTCAACAATGCAGTGAGAGAAAGATTTTTTTAAACAGTAGAAAAATAATAACACAAGGAATAAATACACAATGAGTAACGATAACTTGGCTATATACACGGGGTGCCAGTACCGAGTCTATATACACGGGGTGCCAGTACCGAGTCTATATACGCGGGGTGCCAGTACCGAGTCTATATACACGGGGTGCCAGTACCGAGTCTATATACACGGGGTGCCAGTACCGAGTCTATATACACAGGGTGCCAGTACCGAGTCTATATACGCAGGGTGCCAGTACCGAGTCTATATACACGGGGTGCCAGTACCGAGTCTATATATACGGGGTGCCAGTACCGAGTCTATATACACAGGGTGCCAGTACCGAGTCTATATACTCGGGGTGCCAGTACCGAGTCGATGTGCAGGTGTATGAGGTCATTGAGGTAGATCTGTACATATAGCTAGGGATAAAGTAACTAGGCAACAGGATAGATAATAAACAGTAACAGCAGCGTATCTGTCAAAAGGGGTCAATATAGATACAGTCTTCTGGGTAGCTATTGGTTAATTATTTAACTAACTATTTAGCAGTCTTATAGCTTGGTGGTAGACGCTGTTAAGGGTCCTGTTTGTTCCAGACTTGGCGCATCGGTACAGGTTTGTTGTGCCGTAGCGGAGAGAATAGTCTATGACTTGGGTGGCTGGAGTCTTTGACAATTTTTAGGCCCTTCCTCTGACACTACCTGGTATAGAGATGCTGGATGGCAGAGAACTTGGCCCCAATGATTTACTGGGCCGTACGCACTACCCTCTGTTGCGCATTGTGGTCGGATGCCAAGAAGTTACCATACCAAGTGGTGATACAGCCAGTCAAGATGCTCTCAGTGGTGCAGCTGTAGAACTTGTTGAGGATCTGAGGGCCATGCCGAATCCTTTCAGCCTCCTGAGGGGGAAGAGGTGTTGTCGTGCCCTTTTCACGACTGTGTTGATTTGTGTGAATGGACACTGGGGAACTTGAAGCTCTCGACCTGCTCGACAACAGCATCTTCGATGGGATGGAGGTGTGTTCAGCCTTCCTTTTCCTGTTGTCCATGATCAGCTCCTTTGTCTTGCTGACACTGAGGGAGAGGTTGTTGTCCTGGCACCACACTGCCAGGTCTCTGACCTTCTCCATGTAGGCTGTCTTATTGTCGTCGGTGATCAGGCCTACTACCGTTGTTTCGTCTGCAAACTTAATGATGATGTTGGAATCGTGCGTGGCCACACAGTCGTGGGTGAACAGGGAGTACAGGAGGTGACTAAACACGCACCCCTGAGGGTTCCCCATGACGGATGTATTGTTGCCTACACTCACCACCTGGGGGCGGCCCATCAGGAAGTCCCAGGATCCAGTTGGCTACAGATGTGAGTGCTACAGGGCGATCGTCATTTAGGCAGGTTACTTTGGCGTTCTTGGGCACAGGGACTATGGTGGTCTGCTGGAGATTACAGACTGGGTCAAGGAGATGAAGACACTTGCCAGCTGTCAGTGAAGACACTTGCCAGCTGGTCAGCACATGTTCTGAGTACGTGACCTGGTAATCCGTCTGGCCCTTGCGGCCTTGTGAATGTTAACTTGTTTAAAGGTCTTGCTCACATCCGCTACGGAGGGCGTGATCACACAGTCGTCCAGAACAGTTAGTGCTCGCATGCATAGTTCAGTGTTGCTAGACTCGAAGCGCGCAGAAAATGTATTTAGCTCGTCTGGTAGACTTGTGTCACTGGACAGCTCGTGGCTGGGTTTCCCTTTGTAATCTGTGTTAGTTTGCAAACCCTGCCACATCCGACAAGCCATTGTAGTAGGATTCGATCTTAGTCCTGTATTGACACTTTGCCTGTTTGATGGTTTGTCGGAGGGCGTGGCAGGATTTCTTATAAGCGTCTGGATTAGTGTCCCTCTCCTATCAAAAAAGCAGCTCTAGCCTTTAGCTCAGTGCGGATGTTGCCTGTAATCCATGGTTTCTGGTTTGGATATGTACGTACGGTCACTGTGGGGACGATGTCATCAATGCACTTATTAATGAAGCCAGTTACTGATGTGGTATACTCCTCAATGTCATTGGCTATATAGCTCAATTTTTGTGTATTTTATTTTATTCCTGTTGTGTTACTATTTTAAACTCTGCTTTGTTGGGAAGGGCTTGTAAGCAAGCGTTTCACGGTAAAGTCCCCACCAGTTGACCTTCTGCGTGTATGTGTTCTCTCCTCTCTCTAAGATGTGGGGGGCTTCTTTGAGGCGGGCACTCTGGTGAGATACAACTTCCTGTCAGAGGCAGCAGCAGCCAATCAGGACGCAAGGTTCCTTGCCCAACCTTTGACTGCACAGGAAATGAATCTGACAGAAGAAGCAGTAGCGTTTAGCTTCAGTACGTCCAACACACCGGCAATACTGCTGTACGTCAGCTCCAAGACACAAGACTACCTGGCACTGGTGCTACGGCAGAATGGTGAGACACTAACACATACAGACACTTATCAACACACACAGACACGTGGGCTCTGCCTCTCAGGTATGATGCAGATGCAGTATGTAAGGTCTCTCGTTGTGTGTGTGTGTGTGTGCGTATGTGCGTATATGTGTGTTTGTGTGTGTAGGAACTCTCCAGGTGCGGTATAACCTGGGCGGTCTCAAGGAGCCGTTCACCATAGACGTGGACCAGCGTAACCTAGCCAACGGACAGCCACACACTATCAACATGTCCAGAATCAACAGGACTATTACCATACAGGTATGCACACACACACACACACCTTCACTCCGCCGTCCAAGCATAGTCTATGATGACTTCAGACATGTCCATTTCTAACCACAAGAGGGAGACAGAAGCCTCTCTAATTGTCACAGGACTTGAGGGATTGACAATGGCTTGATGCTTCATGGATATGAGTAGGCCTGTTTGTACAAAGATCCACAACGATGTTGATGATTGACTATGGAAATGGTTCAGTGGTTTGCATCATGATCTTCTCTCTCTCCCTCATTCTCTCTTATTGTCCAGTTGGACCACTACCCCCCTGTCAGCTACTCTCTCCCAGAGGCATCAAACACACAGTTCAACCTGGTCAAGACATTATTCCTGGGGAAAGTATTTGGTGAGTACAGGCATCGCATACCTGTATTTGACAGAGGTCTGCTTGGCCCTGGCAGAGAACGTAGGCCTATTCAGAGAGCAGCAACAGGAGCTGTACAGATGTATTGTAGTTGCGCTGTGTGTCCACTAGAGGGAACTAGAAGACTGTTTTTCACCAGGACACAGTCATGGAAGAGGTCTATTGTTGCCAGACAGGGTTTTCACACATTTTAGTCTGGTTTGGTTTCTGTAACATGTTCAATAGGTATGTTTTGCTTCAGATGTAAATATGTTATGTAGAACAGGCATGCTTCTCTGTAGAATAATAGGGATTCATGTCAGCTCTATACAAGGCATTTCTATCTGCAACATTCACAATGTTGTGCCCTCCTGAACAAGACTTTAGTGCAGTATAGTATTCCTTACACCTGGTCACTGTTTTGGTTTCCAATCCTCCTGGTTTCCATGACTCCTGGTTTTCTATGACTCCTGGTTTCCATGACTCCTGGTTTTCCATGACTCCTGGTTTTCCATGACTCCTGGTTTCCATGACTCGTGGTTGTCCTGCTCTGTTCTGGACTGGTGGCAGTCAGTGAGGTAGAAGGAATGGCTGAGTTCCCTTCCTAGCAAGAACCATTGATCGCTGTACAGCAGACTAATACCACAGGGAATAATTCCCCTTTCCTTGTCACACACACACACACACACACACACACACACACACACACACACACACACACACACACACACACACACACACACACACACACACACACACACACACACACACACACACACACACACACACCATCGTGACCCCATCTGGAACTGCAGAGCTGACATTTTAAGATTGAAGGACATAACAGAGACCAAACTATCCATCTGCCACAAAATATTATTCTTGCCAATGGTTTGCTGTAGATTCACCACTGGTGGCAAACATTTGCAAACTTCTGGCAACATTTTGTAACACGCTATTAAGTTTGCAGCTAATTTGCTACAAACTTGCAGGAAGTTTACCACAAAAAAAAAACATTTTTGTAAGGGAGTGCTTGAATTGCATACAATCAAGGGCAATGGTGACATCATTGAGGACCTTCAAGGTTGCAGTGACACATCCATAACCTGAGCGGAAACCAGATTTCATACCCGATAGAATACTATAGACATCTAGAAAGCCAGGCAGTTGATTATTGACAAGTTTTTCCAACACTTTTGATAAACAGGGCAAAATAGAAATAGGCCTGTAACAGTTAGGATCAGCTTGATCTCCCCCTTTAAATAAAGGACGAACCGTGGCTGCCTTCCAAACAATGGGAATCTCCCCTGAGAGGAGAGACAGGTTAAAAAGTTCAGAGATAGGCTTGGCGATGATAGGGGCAGAAACCTTAAAGAAGAAAGGGTCTAAAACATCTAACCCAGATGTTTTTTGGGGGTCAAGTTTAAGGAGCTCCTCTAGCACTTCGGACTCAGTGACTGCCTGCAGAGAGAAACTTTGTAGTGGGGCAGGGGAGGAAAAGTGTGTCACGTTCGTCGTAGGAAGGAGACCAAAGCGCAGTGTGGGTATCGTTCCACATCTTTCATTTAAATGTGAAAGTATGCAAGACAAACAATAAACTGTAAACAAAACACAAACTGTGACGACAGCGGTGCAACATGCACTAACTCAAAATAATCTCCCACAAACACAGGTGGGAAAAACAACTACTTAAATATGATCCCCAATTAGAGACACAGAAACTAGAACCAAACAACATAGAACTAAATAAACTAGATAGCCCTGACCTACTCTACCATAGAAAATAAGAGCTCTCTATGGTCAGGACGTGACAAAGAGGGAGGAACATCGGGGCTAGTCACATTAGAAGGGGTGGAATATGAGGATATGTTGGACGGGCAAGGAGGCATGGCTGAGCGAAATAGGAATCCTGACTTAATGAAGTAGTGATTTAAAGAGCTCAGCCATGTGCTCCTTGTCAGTAACAACCACATCATCAAAATTAAGGGACATAGGCAGCTGTGAGGAGGAGGGTTTATTCTCCAGGTCTTTAACCATTTTCCAGAACTTCTTGGGGTTAGACACACAGAGAGAGAACTGCTCCTTAAAGTAATTACTTTTGACCTTCTGGGAGCTCAGGCCTGAGTGCACTTATTTCTCATTTGCTTCCGGACTGAGGAGGGAAACATGAAAAGAGGTTGAGATCCGATAGTTGGTGGGGAATTGTATATGGTAAGTTACCTTATTAACCCTTCAGAAGACCTTGAAGGGTCCCACAAACCGGGGGCTCAGGTTCCAGCAGGGTAGGCGGAGCAGGAGTTCTCTGGTGGAGAGCAAGACACGATCACCAGGATGGACAGTGCGCTGGAGCCTCGCGTGGGCGGCGTTCCACACCTCCTCTGCACGTCGGACCACTCGTTCACTGCAGTGGCCTCGGTCTGGCTCGGAATCCACGGAGCCAGGTCCAGCTGATATCCCAGGACACACTGGAAGGTAGTCAGCCCAGTGGAGGAGTGACGAAATTAGTTCGGGGCATATTCCGCCGAGGGAAGGAACTGGGCCCACTCCCCCTGCCAGTCCTGGTAGTGACTCCTTAGGAACCTCCCCAGCTCCTGGTTGGTCCACTCCACCTGCCCATTAGACTGAGGCTGGGACCCGGATGTGAGGCTGGCCGTGGCCCCCAGCTTCTCCATAAAGGCTTTCCAGACCCGGACGTGAATCGGGAACCACGGTCGGAAACGATGTCCTCCAGAAGGCCATAATGCCGGAAGACCTGCTGGAATAGTGCCTCAGCGACCTGGAGAGTGGTGGATAGACCAGAGAGAGAGATAAAACATCAGGGATTATGGAGAATCTGTCAACAACAACCATAATAGTTATAAAACCATCAAAAAGGGAGAGATCAGTTACAAAGTCTATGGACATATGTGACCAAGGCCGCTTAGGCATGGGAAGGGGAAGTAGGAGAGATTTGGATTGGATACATACGGTGCAGGAGTTGACATAGTGGGCCTTGATGACAGCTTTACACACTCTTGGCATTCTCTCAACCAGCTTCACCTGGATTTTTTTTCCAACAGTCTTGAAGGAGTTCCCACATATGCTGAGCCATTGTTGGGTGCTTTTCCTTCACTGCGGTTCAACTCATCCCAAACCATCTCAATTGGGTTGAGGTCGGGTGATTGTGGAGGCCAGGTCATCTGATGCAGCACTCCATCACTCTCCTTCTTGGTCAAATAGCCCTTACACAGCCTGGAGGTGTGTTGGGTCATTGTCCTGTTGAAAAACAAATGATAGTCCCACTAAACCCAAACCAAATGGGATGGCGTATCGCTGCTGAATGCTGTGGTAGCCATGCTGGTTAAGTGTGCCTTGAATTCTAAATAAATCACAGACAGTGTCACCAGCAAAGCACCCCCACTCCATCACACCTCCTCTTCCATGCTTCACGGTGGGAACCACACATATGGAGATCATACGTTCACCTACTCTGCGTCTCACAAAGACACGGCGGTTAGAACCAAAAATCTCAAATTTTGACTCATCAGACCAGGGGCGGACTGAAACAATAATTCAGGCCGGGAATTTGACTCCATCCCAGGCCACCCTGTTCACGCAAACCCCCAGACTGCTAATTTTGTAGGCTAACCCTATTTGTTGATGTAACGGGTACCAAACTAGTTATACATTTGGCCACTATTTTCATTGGGAAGAAAGTTATCCACATTCCAAAATACAAACATTTGGGACTGACCAACAAGTAGCCTATTGTCACGTCCTGACCAGTAGAGGGTGTAGTTGGGTCAGGACGTGGCAGAAGGGAGTGTGTGTTTTTTATTGTTTCATTGATTTTGGCCGTGTGACTTCCAATCAAGCACAGCTGTAGAGGGTTGTGGTTGATTGGGAGTCACACATAAGTTGCCTACGTTTCCTTTGTGTTTCGTGGGTAATTGTGCTTGTCAATGTGGTTGCACCTGACAGGACTGTGTTGGCTGTCAGTTTTTGTTGTTTTTGTAAATGCATAGTGTTCGTGACATTAAATATGACGAACCCTAACTCCGCCGCATTTTGGTCCACTTCTTCCATAGACAGCCGTTACACCTATCTAAATACTGAGTTTTCAAGGTATGCTATGGGTGCACCCTCAAACTCACTAGGAATACACCAATCATAGCACATACAAATGTACAAGGCTAGACACACAAAACAATTAGCCTACACTTTTTAAAAAGAGAATGAGATGTACAGAGTTAGCTCAAATGTTCAATTATTATCTTTATATTCCAGCATCCGACATTATCAAAAGTATCAAAAATCTTCACGCACACACATTCACTGAACTTGAACATAAGCTACAACAATGTAAGTATAAGACAAAAGTTGAAAAAGCACTCCGCTACAATGTTCCCTCACTGGTGTCCATAAAGCAAACAGCACAAAAATAAACACATCTATACACTGAGTCAATGAAATTGAACATTGGCTACATAACTGCAAGTATAATACGAAAGTCCAAAAAACATGTCTCTGTACAAAAGTAACTCACAGCAAATTTTCTTTCACCCTTGTCAGCCTGTTAAGGCAGAGTCATAGCATAGCTACTTCAGAGTAACCAGTAAGTAATCACCACTAGTAAACCAGTAGGCGGCGCAGTAACTCACTGCTCTCTGACATCTTGTCAATGATGTCATCTTTGTCAAGTCCCATAACAATCTCCTTCTCTGTTGCCATCAAAATGAACCCTTCAAGGTTCTCTTGAGTGAGGGAGGTTCTTAGGTGGTTCTTCACGAATTTCAGGGAGGAGAAGGTCCTCTCACAAGCCACCTGAGTGATGGATAGGGTGAGGAGTAACTTGTAGCCCAAACCAGTTATGTGATACGCATCCATGAGTAGATTGTACTGAGACAGGAGAAGATGGCAGCATATCGGGCAGTTTTTACATGTGGAACAACTTCTGCTCACCAACTCCACACTTTCATCAGGATCCTCAAAGCCTTCCCCAGATTCATCACTGGCGGCGGCAGCCCTGGTGTTGTACTCCTCCAATGCTGACTGTTTCAGTCTTTCCCACTGTTGTGCAAGGCTGATCAGTTCAGCCTGCAATGCCTCAACAGTGGCATGTTCATCAAATTCCAGTAAGCATTTGCTGAGCTCCTTCATGGCTGTCTTTGGAAGGCCCTTTTCTCTGATCTCAGGAAAATGCTACGGATTCATGCAGGAGACACTCAGCACTGCATTTGCTGCATTACGGCAGTGAATACTTTCAACAACAGTGTCCAGTACCACATTGTGGATCTTGATTTTGTAATCCATGTCTGCATTAGTAATGGGCTCGTCTTATGCCAACTCACCTTTGTTTTCTCTTCTTTTTTTGGTCTCTTCTCTGGGAGAGCAGTCTGAGCTTCGGCATCACAGTCCTGCTGCTCCTCCAGAATGCCATTGGCCCACTCAACAATGTCGTCTACTGCCCTCTTTGCACCCTCAAAGTAAACTTTCTCAGGTTATCCTTCATTCCCGTCACCAAGTGCTGTGCTGTTACGATACCCATGCCACTTGTTTGCAAGTATTTAGAGAGAGGGGACGTCTGCTCAAATATCCTGAGGAAAAACCTCAGCTGAAAGTATGGTTTCATACTTTAGGAGAGCATCCTTGTACCCTTGGGCCTTGTATCGGATGGTAGGTTTTATGGTCACATCCTTTTCAATTATTTCCATAGTGATGACCACATCCGTGTAAAGTGCACGGTCAGGCTTTGCAAAGCTTCCAAATACTTTCTTCAAGGCCTCGTCTTTGGTCCACCAGCGTGTTTCACCAATTACATCAAGCCGTCTGTGTCTCCTCTCCTCACTGGTTTCCTCCCATAGCTTCATGCGCTTGTAGGAATCTCAAACGAACACTGCAATGTCATTCAGTAGTGAAAAAAGGGATTGACTTGCCACAACAACCCCAGTGGTGTCAGTTAGCACAAGGTTGAGGACATGTGAGTAACACCATATGTGTACTTGGTTAGGAGACTCTCCTGTGAGCGATGCAGAGAAGCCCCTGTATTGTCCCTGAATATTAGCTGCTCCGTCTGTTGCATTACCAACACACTGTTTGATATCTATGTCCATCTTCTCAAGGGTCTGTTTCACCAGGTCCACAAAGTACTGTCCAGTCGATGACTCACAGTCAATGACCGCAATGAGTCTCTCGTGGACAACATCAGTGACATATCGCAGAACTACTGCACACTGGTCTTTGGATGTTAAATCCTGTGTTGTGTCCATTTGTATTGAGAACATCCCTGCCTTTCTCACTTCAACAGCAATTGTCTGCTGAATCAACATTCTGATTACTTCAATTACTTAATTTGCTGTTGTTTTGGACATCATAGTTACCAAGGACCCTCTTCCTTTACTTCCCACCTGCTTCTTGCTCTTCTCAATGCAATCACTAACATGCTCTTGTAGGCAGACATCATATTTGCATAGCAACAATATAAGCTCAAGAAACTTGCCATGATTGACGGCCATGTTTTCCAAGTTATATGCAGCTTCGTGTCTGTATTCCTCTGTAGCTGAGCCCACATTTACCAATAACTTTAACTACAAATCCCTCAAAGAGTCAAAGGAGGCATGGAGGCCTGGAAACAGATGTGTACTATATACATGCTGGAGCGCATGCAACACCCACCCTTAGCACGCGCTCCAGCAGGTATATCTCACTGGTCATCCCCAAAGCCAACACCTCTTTGGCCGCCTTTCCTTCCGGTTCTCAGCTGCCAATCACTGGAACGAATTGCAATAATCGCTGAAGTTGGAGACTTATATCTCCCTCACTAACTTCAAGCATCAGCTATCTGCGCAGCTTACCGATCGCTGCAGCTGTACACAGCCCATCTGTAAACAGCCCATCCAACTACCTACCTCATTCCCATATTGTTTTTATTAACTTTTTTGCTCTTTTGCACACCAGTATTTCTACTTGCACATCATCATCTGCACATCTATGACTCCAGTGTTAATTTGCTAAATTGTAATTACTTTGCTACTATGGCCTATTTATTGCCTTACCTCCTTACTCCATTTCCACACACTGTATATAGATTTTTCTATTGCGTTATTGACTGTACTTTTGTTTATCCCATGTGTGTTGTTATTTTTTGTCGCACTGCTTTGCTTTATCTTGGCCAGGTCGCAGTTGTAAATTAGCACTTGTTCTCAACTGGCCTACCTGATTAAATAAAGGTGAAATAAAAAATACAAAATATAAAACATCAATCACACGTTCCATGACCTGCCTCCTCTTTCTGACCTGGTCTCGTTGAACTGACGTTTGCTTATCACTCAGAATGGTACAGTGTCTGCTTTGCTGGCTCTGAGGAAAAAGGCTTCTGCACTTTCTCTATGGGTCTTGCTTCTCTCATGTTCCTGTACTCTCTGATGGGCATGTTTCCAGGCCTGCATGCCTCCTTTGACAAATACACTATCACTGGCTGAAGGTTTTACGAATGCAAGACGTACTAAGCAGAACAAGGAGTGAGTTACTTCATTGTATGTCAGCCATTTTCTGTTTGTGCCATCTTTGGATTGGAATACATTGGGAATGACTCTTTGAGGGGTTTGTTTTTGGTGGTACTGAAAAAATTGGTAAAAATCCTTGGACTGAGGACGGGCAAAATAATCAAATTGATTTTCAGTGCTTTCTCTGTCCCTTTCTATTTTCTACTGGACTCTGAACCTTTCTTTCTCTCTCTCTGCACATCTGGTTGCTCTGCAGAATGAGATTAACATTGTAAATAAACTTAAACTTGTATTACTTGTGCACTCATCGATTTTATGCCCCACCAATTACAGTCCTGATAATCTCATAAATAAAGCACATATTAATCTAAAATTCTAGCCTACATGTTTAGGTTTGTGCTCTTAATTAATTTTTGGATATAAATATAAACTTAATCGAACATAAAATGCATGTATTGTCTAACATGATGTCCTAGGAGTGTCATCTGATGAAGATTGTCAAAGGTTAGTGCTTAATTTTAGCTGTATATCTGGTTTTGTGATGGCTATCGTGCTTGGAAAATTGCTTTTATTTTGTTGCTGAGGCGCTATGCTAAAATAATCTAATGTTTTGCTTTCACCGTAAAGCCTTTTTGAAATCGGACAATGTGATTGGATTAACGAGTAGAGTATCTTTAAAATGCCGTATAATACTTGAATTTTAATTTTGAGATTATTTTGTTTTGAATATCGCGCCATGCTATCTCACTGGTTGTTGTCCAACCAATCCCGTTATCAGGATTGTATCCTCAAGAGGTTTTAAGTTGTACCAGGTTCCTGCTCTGAGTCTGACTCTGTACTGACCACCATCTCCAGTTCTGCAGGAGCACCTGAAGCTCTAGTGCTGCTGCTGCTTCCTTCTCCACCTTTACAAAGAAAAGACTCTGTTATCATACTCACTATCAGTAGTGTAACAGTAGGCTGCATTAATACAGCTCTGGAAAAAAATTAAGAGTGGTCTCTTCATTTGGAGTGGTCTCTTCATTTGGAGTGGTCTCTTCATTTTTCCCAGAGCTGTATATTATTGTAGTAACTTGTAATGCTGGTACTAATGGCGTTAATGATCTTTGTCATTGTCTGTGCTGTGTCACACAGGCTACTGTGTTCCGTTCATGGATGTATTATGGTTACGTTACTGTAGCCTGTTTCGCTGTACAGTGTATGTGCACTTTTCCCAGCTTATGTGGCATGAGTCACGACCGAATGCTGGCAAGTCCATAGTCTAGGTTTACTAGGTTTTACTAGTTGAAACATATTGCCTTCAAGGTCATATTATGATCGCTATGTTGCACTCATTGCTATGATATAATTCCTCCACGAAGACGTAAGACGTGCAAACTGTTTAGCCTACCGGCCGTTGTGTCACTATTATTAGCTAGGCTACTTAGCCAGCCATGCTGGGTGTTGTGTGTGTGTGTTTTAGCTAGTGTTTTTGACTGACTTGGTCCCTTACTGGTGAACATGTTGCTTATTTTGCAGCATTTAGCTGTGTCTGTGGCAAGGGCCTTTCTCTTTTTTTATCCTCTCTGCTCCACCTTTCCTTTTCTGACCGTCCATTTTGCCGTGCGTGTAAAATAGAGAAGCAGGTAGACGGTTGCTATGTGTGTCGCGGAGAGACCTGATGCACGCAGCCTCGCACGGGGACACTGCAGCGAGAGAGTGAGAATCTGATGCATGGATTCTCCTTCAACTCATTCCTGCTTGCTATATTATCGCTGGTCAAGTTGACTATTCACGGCAGGCCAAAACGACCCTTAGGCCACCGGGAAATGTCCCGGTGCTCCCGACGGCCAGTCCGCCAGTGCATCAGACCAAAGGACAGATTTCCACCGGTCTAATGTCCATTGATTGTGTTTCTTGGCCCAAGCAAGTCTCTTATTAATATTGTTGTCCTTTAGTAGTGTCCTTTAGTAGTGGTTTCTTTGCAGCAAATCGACCATGTAGGCCTGATTCATGCAGTCTGTTACTTGAACTCTGTGAAGCATTTATTTGGGCTGCAATTTCTGAGGCTGGTAACTCTAATGAACTTATCCTCTGCAGTAGAGGTAACTATGGATCTTCCTTTCCTGTGATGGTCCTCATGAGAGTCAGTTTCATCATTGCGCTTGATGGTTTTTGCGACTGCACTTGAAGAAGCGTTCAAAGTTCTTGAAATGTTGCGGAGTGACTGACCATGTAATGATTGACTGTCGATTTTCTTTGCTTATTTGAGCTGTTCTTGCCATAATATGGACTTGGTACTTTACCAAATAGGGCGATCTTCTGTATACCAACCCTACCTTGTCACAACACAACTGATTGGCTCTAACGCATTGAGGCACACCTATTAATTGAAATGCATTCCTGGTGACAACCTCATGAAGCTGGTTGAGAGAATGCCAAGAGTGTGCAAAGCTGTCATCAAGGCAAAGGGTGGCTATTTGAAGAATCTCAAATATAAAATATATTTAGATTTGTTTAACACTTTTTTGGTTACTACATGATTCCATATGTGTTATTTCATAGTTTTGATGTCTTCACTATCATTTTACAATGTAGAAAATAGTAAAAATAAAGAAAAACCCTTGAATGAGTAGGCGTGTCCAAACTTTTGACTGGTACTATAGATGCACTCTGAAGGGCAGGTTCCCTCTCCAGAGCCTGGCGGATGTCCACATGTACGTCCCAACACACGGTACCAACGATTTGGGAGGACAGATTGATAGGCTGGAGGGCACTCACAGGACCCTCCACCAACGTGGATCCACAGGATGTGGGAAAGCAGGTCCTCCGGCATCCTGGTCCCCAGGCGGTGATTCTCATCCTCAACCAGGAGATGGTGGGGTTATGAAGTTGGAGCCAGTGTACGGGTGCGGTGGTGATGAGGAAGGGAAGGCTTTCCTGGTGCATGGGTCCCACGGTGAGGGTGAGTGGTGCTGTGATGTATGTAATTGTGCCAGATCCCAATGGTCACGTATCCAGGGCAGGAGAGGAGAGCGGGTATGAAGTTAAGTTCAGGGAGGATGCGAGGGCCTGGTCGATGAAGTTCTCAGCGGCACCGGAGTCCACTAGAGCTGTAGAGACAACACTTGAGGGACCGCCAGCCAGTGAAATAGGAACCAGAAAGGGTTTGTTGGAAAACGATGATAATGGAATACTCACGCCTACCCTGGGAGACGGAAGGTCACAGGGCCGCTCCTCTGCTCTAGTGCACCCCGGGTTGGGACTCACCGGACACCGCTGAAGCTGGTGCCCCTCCTGGCCACAATAGGGACAGATCCCCAGTTGTCTCCTTCGATGCCGCTCTGCCGCGGAGAGGTGTGTGGCCCCTACCTCCATGGGTTCAGGCTCTGCCTCAGGACAGCCAAAGGAGGGAGGTGAGGGGCGAGGTGGGGACCGGTGCTCCCGAAGAAGACTTTCCAGACAGATGGCCATCGCAATGAGAGAGTTAAAGGAAATATTGTCATCCCGACATGCCAACTCCGTCTGGACCTCCTCACACAGTCCACTGCGGAATAGAATGTGGAGTGCCGGGTCATTCCTTCCACTGGAGGCTGCCACAGCCCGAAAGGTAGTTTAATAATGAGAATAAGCAGATTGCTAAACAACCATTTTGAGGTCTTGCCATATATTTTCAAGCAGATTTAAGTCAAAACTGTAACTCGGCCACTCAGGAACATTCCCTGTCTTCTTGGTAAGCAACTCCAGTGTAGATTTGGCCTTGTGTTTTAGGTTATTGTCCTGATGAAAGGTGAATTCATCTCCGAGTGTCTGGGAGACAGCAGACTGAACCAGGTTTTCCTCTAGGATTTTGCCTGTGCTTAGTTACATTCCGTTTCTTTTATCCTGAAAAACTCCTCAGTTCTTCACGATTCCAAGCATACACGTAACATGATGCAGCCACCACTATGCTTGAAAATATGGAGAGTGGTACTCAATAATATGTTGTATTGGATTTGACCCAAACATAACACTTTGTATTCAGGACAAAACGTGAATTGCTTTGCCAATTTGTTTGCAGTATTACTTTAGTGCCTTGTTGCAAACAGGATACATGTTTTGGAATATTTTTATTCTGTGCAGGCTTCCTTAATTTCATTCTGTCAATTAGATTAGTATTGTGGAGTAACTACAATGTTGTTGATCCATCCTCAGTTTTCTCCTATCACAGCCATTAAACTCTAACTGTTTTAAAGCCTGTTAGCGCCAGGCATTTAATTAGAAAGCAGGCACAGCCTGTCATGCTAGCTACCTAGCTAACGAACTTGCTAGCTAGTTTGCTAACTTATCTAGCCAGCTAAGTGAGGAAACGTGACTACGACATGGCTGGTTGCAATGTGCATGGCAAGTTTGATTTCTTTTCGATTATTATTATCTACATGTTAAAACAAGCTGGCAAACTAGTCCCGGTAAAAACAACATCAGCTAGCTAGCTACACCCACTCACGTTGCGATCTCGGGCTGAATCATAGTCTTCAATGCTAATATTCTCCTTCAATGTGCCAATCAAGTAAGCTTAGAGCGCCCTCTTTGGGGCAAACACTGAACAATTAAAAGACTGGCTTTCAGGATCTTATAGCTCACTGGTTGGAAAGATGAAATGGGAAGCAGAAGAGGGGGAGAAAGACAATAAGAGGAGCTTCGGGGTGAAACTAGAGATAAAAAAATATTCAAGATGTGTCGTGTTAGTCATCAGAAGGATTTGAAAGTGTGTGTGTATATGCTATAAGCAGTATAATGGAATAATGCTTTTTATTTATTTATTATTATCTCTGTTTATGTGTGTCATTCCTGTAAGGCAGTCATGTCTAAGAGTGTTGAATGGCATATCATCTCCCCATACATAGAGAGAGAGAGAAAGCCATCACCTACAGAGAGATGAACATGGAGAAGAGTCCCTTGATTAATCTTACATCTAGACGTTCCGCTAGCGGAACACCTGCTCCAATATTCAACGATAGGCGTGGCGCGAATGACAAATTCCTCAAAAATCCCAAAACTTCAATTTTTCTAACATATGACTATTTTACACCATTTTAAAGACAAGACTCTCCTTTATCTAACCACACTGTCCGATTTCAAAAAGGCTTTACAGCGAAAGCAAAACATTAGATTATGTCAGCAGAGTACCCAGCCAGAAATAATCAGACACCCATTTTTCAAGCTAGCATATAATGTCACAAAAAACAAAACCACAGCTAAATGCAGCACTAACCTTTGATGATCTTCATCAGATGACACGCCTAGGACATTATGTTATACAATACATGCATGTTCTGTTCAATCAAGTTCATATTTATATCAAAAACCAGCTTTTTACATTAGCATGTGACGTTCAGAACTAGCATTCCCACCGAACACTTCCGGTGAATTTACTAAATTACTCACGATAAACGTTCACAAAAAACATAACAATTATTTTAAGAATTATAGATACAGAACTCCTTTATGCAATCGAGGTGTCCGATTTTAAAATAGCTTTTCGGTGAAAGCACATTTTGCAATATTCTGAGAAGATAGCTCGCCATCACAGGCTAGCTATTTTGACACCCACCAAGTTTGACCCTCACCAAACTCAGATTTACTATAGAAAAATTGGATTACCTTTGCTGTTCTTCGTCAGAATGCACTCCCGGGACTTCTACTTCAATAACAAATGTTGGTTTGGTTCCAAATAATCCATAGTTATATCCAAATAGCGGCGTTTTGTTGTGCGTTCAAGACACTATCCGAAGGGTGACGAAGGGTTACGCGTCCGACGCGTTTCGTGACAAAAAAATTCTAAATATTCCATTACCGTACTTCGAAGCATGTCAACCGCTGTTTAAAATCAATTTTTATGCCATTTTTCTCGTAAAAAACCGATAATATTCCGACCGGGAGTCGTTGTTTTCGTTCAAAGACGAAAGAATAAAAACATGGTGTCGCCTCGTGCACGCGCCTCAGTCTCATGGTTCTCAGATCGACCACTATCTAAATGCGCTACTGTTTTTCTGCCTGGGCCTGCAAAGACATCATTCAGCGGTTTGCCGCCTTCTGAGTGCCTATGGGAGCCGTAGGAAGTGTCACGTTACAGCAGTTTTCAATAAAGAGAGTGTAGAGAGTGTAGAAGGCCAAGAAATGGTCAGAGAGCGCACTTCCTGTAAGGAATCTTCTCAGGTTTTGGCCTGCCAAATGAGTTATGTTATACTCACAGACACCATTCAAACAGTTTTAGAAACTTTGGAGTGTTTTCTATCCAAAGCTAATAGTTATATGCATATTCTAGTTTCTGGGCAGGAGTAATAATCAGATTAAATCGGGTACGTTTTTTATCCGGCCGTGAAAATACTGCCCCCTATCCATAACAGGCTAAGCAAGCTGGTCCTGGGGCTCTGTTCACAAACAGACCCCACAGAGCCCCAGGACAGCAACACAATTAGACCCAAACAAATCATGAGAAAACCAAAAAATAAGTACTTGACAGAATTTACAAAAAAAAACTGAGCAAACTAGAATACTGTTTGGCCCTAAAACGAGAGTACACAGTGGCAGAATACCTGACCACTGTGACTGACCCAAACTTAAGGAAAGCTTTGATTATGTACAGACTCAGTGAGCATAGCCTTGCTATTGAGAAAGGCCGCCGTAGGCAGACCTGTCTCTCAAGAGAAGACAGACTATATGCACACTGCCCACAAAATGAGGTGGAAACTGAGCTGCATTTCCTAACCTCCTGCCAAATGTATGACCATATTAGAGACACACATTTCCCTCTGATTACAAAGATCCACAAAGAATTCGATAACAAACCCAATTTTGATAAACTCCCATATCTACTGGGTGAAACACCACTGTGTGCCATCACAGCAGCAAGATGTGTGACCTGTTGCCACAAGAAAAGGACAACAAGTGAAGAACAAACACCATTGTAAATACAACCCATATTTATGTTTATTTATTTTCCCTTTTGTACTTAAACCATTTGCACATCGTTACAACACTGTATATATACATAATATGACATTTGTAATGTCTTTATTCTTTTGGAACTTCTGTGAATGTAATGTTTACTGTTCATTTTTATTGTTTATTTCACATTTGTATTTTATCTACTTCACTTGCTTTGGCAATGTTAACATATGTTTCCCATGCCAATAACGCCCCTTGAATTGAATTGAATTGAATTGAGAGAGAGAGAGAGTGGTGACATAATATCTCTCCCCACTGAGAACTCTGTGACACAGATAGAGACAGACTATCCATATTTAGAAACACATGTTCAGATGTAGGATCTTAATTTGATCACCCTGTTGCAGGAGAACTTTCCTGCAATGCAGGAAATGTTAACCTTGTAGTGCATTTGAGGTTTAAAAAAGGCTTCTGTATGTAATTTTCTCTTATGAAAATGTATCAACCCCTACAAAAATGTCCATTAATTATAATCCACAGAATAATTCACATTTCCTGTTGCTGCAGGATTTTTTTCCTGCTGTAGCAAACTGGCTCAAATTAAGATCCTACGTATGTATATACTGTGAGTTGATTTAGATAAAAGCTCTTTCAAAAGGACAATATTTTAATCGAATGAGGAAATGTCTGCTCACTGTTTTGTTCCTCCCACAGGTGATTTTTTACGTGTCCAAACCTTTTATTGAAGGTATTTTTCCCTCATAGTATCTGGTTATCTTTTGTTGACCTCATAGTGTTTTGTAGACCACTGATGCATTTTTTCAGATTTTACTTAAAATAGATATATGGTTAATTATATTTTGATGCAGACTGTGCTTAAAACATTTGCTTAAAGTGAATTATTTTGATAATGGATGGTGAGTCTGTAGTCTGTGGTCGGTAGTCTGTCATCTGTAGTCTGTAATCTGTAGTCTGTAATCTGTAATCTATAATCTGTAGTCTGTAGTCTGTAATCTGTAATCTCTATAAGTGTCCTCTTATACTGATTGTGTGTGTGTGTGTGGGGGGGGGCTCAGTTGGTAGAGCATGGTGCTTCCAACGCCAGAGTTGTGGGTTCGAGTATGAGAAGGTATGCACTCACTACTGTAAATCACTCTGGATAACAGCGTGTGCTAAATAACGTAAATGTGGGTGAGGTCATTGCCTTTCAACTGTCTCGTAGCTTTGGCTAGTACACAATGTATTGCTGATCTGCAGTACTCCAGACTCCAGGTTTTCACGTGTAGGAGGAAATCCAGTCCCCGGTCTTTCCCAAGGCTCTGTGTGTGAGCGGGGTTGGGATTGCATTGCACTGCACAGGGAGAGAATGACAGAGACACTGCAGAGAGAGAGAGAGAGAGAGAGAGAGAGAGAGAGAGAGAGAGAGAGAGAGAGAGAGAGAGAGAGAGAGAGCGAGGAACAGGGCTAGCAGAACCACTCGACTGCAGCAGTGATATTGGTAAGAGAGAAATAGAGAAAGAAAACTGATCTACAAAGACATACTAACCAGAAGGCTAGTCAAACGGTAATATTACCTTCCTCTACAAGAGAAATAACATTGAAGAGCATCAATGATGCTTTAATTTCATTGAATTAATGTATTCTTAAACCCTAATTGATTGTGTGCCTGGGTTTGTATCCTCTGTTCAGCTCTGTAGTGGTGAGTGTTTTGTGTGCCTGGGTTTGTATCCTCTGTTCAGCTCTGTAGTGGTGAGTGTTTTGTGTGCCTGGGTTTGTATCCTCTGTTCAGCTCTGTAGTGGTGAGTGTTTTGTGTGCCTGGGTTTGTATCCTCTGTTCAGCTCTGTAGTGGTGAGTGAGTGCGTGTTCCCAGGGGTGTGTGTGTGTGCGTGTTTGCGTGTTTGCGTGTGTGTGTGTGTGTGTGTGTGTGTGTGTGTGTGTGTGTGTGTGTGTGTGTGTGTGTGTGTGTGTGTGTGTGTGTGTGTGTGTGTGTGTGTGTGTGTGTGTGTGTGTGTGTGTGTGTGTGTGTGTGTGTGTGTGTGTGTGTGTGTGTGTGTAGGCAGGTAGACTGCAGTAGGAGGGCATTGCAAGGACAGGTGCAGTTACCACCTCCTAGACAGTACATTCATCCATCTCTCTCTTTCGCTCTCTTTCTCTCTCTGTTCCTGATCAGTGTATTTTAGTAGCATCTCTCTCTCTCTCTGTTCCTGATCAGTGTATTTTAGTAGCATCTCTCTTTCCCTCTCTGTTCCTGATCAGTTTATTTTAGTAGCATCTCTCTGCTCTCTCTGTTCCTGATCAGTGTATTTTAGTAGTATCTCTCTCTGTTCCTGATCAGTGAATTTTAGTAGCATCTCTCTCTCTCTGTTCCTGATAAGTGTATTTTAGTAGCATCTCACTCTGTTCCTGATCAGTGTATTTTAGTAGCATCTCTCTCTGGTCCTGATCAGTGTATTTTAGTAGCATCTCTCTCTGTTCCTGATCAGTGTATTTTAGTAGCATCTCTCTCTGTTCCTGATCAGTGTATTTTAGTAGCATCTCTCTCTCTGTGTTCCTGATCAGTATATTTTAGTAGCATCTCTCTCTCTGTTCCTGATCAGTGTATTTTAGTAGCATCTCACTCTGTTCCTGATCAGTGTATTTTAGTAGCATCTCTCTCTGTTCCTGATCAGTGTATTTTAGTAGCATCTCTCTCTCTATCTCTTCCTGATCAGTGTATTTCAGTAGCATCTCTCTCTCTGTTCCTGATCAGTGTATTTTAGTAGCATCTCTCTCTGTTCCTGATCAGTGTATTTTAGTAGCATCTCTCTGCTCTCTCTGTTCCTGATCAGTTTATTTTAGTAGCATCTCTCTCTCTGTTCCTGATCAGTGTATTTTAGTAGCATCTCTCTGCTCTCTCTGTTCCTGATCAGTGTATTTTAGTAGCATCGCTCTGCTCTCTCTGTTCCTGATCAGTGTATTTTAGTAGCATCTCTCTCTCTGTTCCTGATCAGTGTATTTTAGTAGCATCTCTCTATGTTCCTGATCAGTGTATTTTAGTAGCATCTCTCTCTCTATCTGTTCCTGATCAGTGTATTTTAGTAGCATCTCTCTCTCTCTGTTCCTGATCAGTGTATTTTAGTAGCATCTCTCTGCTCTATCTGTTCCTGATCAGTGTATTTTAGTAGCATCTCTCTCTCTCTGTTCCTGATCAGTATATTTTAGTAGCATCTCTCTGCTCTCTCTGTTCCTGATCAGTGTATTTTAGTAGCATCTCTCTCTGTTCCTGATCAGTGTATTTTAGTAGCATCTCTCTGCTCTCTCTGTTCCTGATCAGTGTATTTTAGTAGCATCTCTCTCTGTTCCTGATCAGTGTATTTTAGTAGCATCTCTCTCTCTCTGTTCCTGATCAGTGTATTTTAGTAGCATCTCTCTCTCTGTGTTCCTGATCAGTATATTTTAGTAGCATCTCTCTGCTCTCTCTGTTCCTGATCAGTGTATTTTAGTAGCATCTCTCTCTCTGTGTTCATGATCAGTGTATTTTAGTAGCATCTCTCTGCTCTCTCTGTTCCTGATCAGTGTATTTTAGTAGCATCTCTCTCTGTTCCTGATCAGTGTATTTTAGTAGCATCTCTCTGCTCTCTCTGTTCCTGATCAGTGTATTTTAGTAGCATCTCTCTCTCTGTTCCTGATCAGTGTATTTTAGTAGCATCTCTCTCTCTGTTCCTGATCAGTGTATTTTAGTAGCATCTCTCTCTCTGTTCCTGATCAGTGTATTTTAGTAGCACCTCTCTCTTTCTGTTCCTGATCAGTGTATTTTAGTAGCATCTCTCTCTCTCTGTTCCTGATCAGTGTATTTTAGTAGCATCTCTCTCCTCTCTGTTCCTGATCAGTGTATTTTAGTAGCATCTCTCTCTCTCTGTTCCTGATCAGTGTATTTTAGTAGCATCTCTCTCTCTGTCTGTTCCTGATCAGTGTATTTTAGTAGCATCTCTCTCTCTCTGTTCCTGATCAGTGTATTTTAGTAGCATCTCTCTCTCTGTTCCTGATCAGTGTATTTTAGTAGCATCTCTCTGCTCTCTCTGTTCCTGATCAGTGTATTTTAGTAGCATCTCTCTCTCTGTTCCTGATCAGTGTATTTTAGTAGCATCTCTCTCTCTCTGTTCCTGATCAGTGTATTTTAGTAGCATCTCTCTGCTCTCTGTTCCTGATCAGTGTATTTTAGTAGCATCTCTCTCTCTGTTCCTGATCAGTGTATTTTAGTAGCATCTCTCTGCTCTCTCTGTTCCTGATCAGTGTATTTTAGTAGCATCTCTCTCTCTGTTCCTGATCAGTGTATTTTAGTAGCATCTCTCTGCTCTCTCTGTTCCTGATCAGTGTATTTTAGTAGCATCTCTCTCTCTGTTCCTGATCAGTGTATTTTAGTAGCATCTCTCTCTCTGTTCCTGATCAGTGTATTTTAGTAGCATCTCTCTGCTCTCTCTGTTCCTGATCAGTGTATTTTAGTAGCATCTCTCTCTCTGTTCCTGATCAGTGTATTTTAGTAGCATCTCTCTCTCTATCTCTTCCTGATCAGTGTATTTCAGTAGCATCTCTCTCTCTGTTCCTGATCAGTGTATTTTAGTAGCATCTCTCTCCTCTCTGTTCCTGATCAGTGTATTTTAGTAGCATCTCTCTCCTGTTCCTGATCAGTGTATTTTAGTAGCATCTCTCTCTCTGTTCCTGATCAGTGTATTTTAGTAGCATCTCTCTCCTCTCTGTTCCTGATCAGTGTATTTTAGTAGCATCTCTCTCTCTGTTCCTGATCAGTGTATTTTAGTAGCATCTCTCTCTCTCTCTGTTCCTGATCAGTGTATTTTAGTAGCATCTCTCTCTCTGTTCCTGATCAGTGTATTTTAGTAGCATCTCTCTCTGTTCCTGATCAGTGTATTTTAGTAGCATCTCTCTCTCTGTTCCTGATCAGTGTATTTTAGTAGCATCTCTCTGCTCTCTCTGTTCCTGATCAGTGTATTTTAGTAGCATCTCTCTCTCTCGTTCCTGATCAGTGTATTTTAGTAGCATCTCTCTCTCTTCTGTTCCTGATCAGTGTATTTTAGTAGCATCTCTCTCCTCTGTTCCTGATCAGTGTATTTTAGTAGCATCTCTCTCTCTGTTCCTGATCAGTGTATTTTAGTAGCATCTCTCTCTCTCTGTTCCTGATCAGTGTATTTTAGTAGCATCTCTCTCTCTGTTCCTGATCAGTGTATTTTAGTAGCATCTCTCTGCTCTCTCTGTTCCTGATCAGTGTATTTTAGTAGCATCTCTCTCTCTGTTCCTGATCAGTGTATTTTAGTAGCATCTCTCTCTCTGTTCCTGATCAGTGTATTTTAGTAGCATCTCTCTCTCTCTGTTCCTGATCAGTGTATTTTAGTAGCATCTCTCTTCTCTCTGTTCCTGATCAGTGTATTTTAGTAGCATCTCTCTCTCTGTTCCTGATCAGTGTATTTTAGTAGCATCTCTCTCTGTTCCTGATCAGTGTATTTTAGTAGCATCTCTCTCTGTTCCTGATCAGTGTATTTTAGTAGCATCTCTCTGCTCTCTCTGTTCCTGATCAGTGTATTTTAGTAGCATCTCTCTCTCTGTTCCTGATCAGTGTATTTTAGTAGCATCTCTCTCTCTCTGTTCCTGATCAGTGTATTTTAGTAGCATCTCTCTCTCTGTTCCTGATCAGTGTATTTTAGTAGCATCTCTCTCTCTGTTCCTGATCAGTGTATTTTAGTAGCATCTCTCTCTCTCTGTTCCTGATCAGTGTATTTTAGTAGCATCTCTCTCTCTGTTCCTGATCAGTATATTTTAGTAGCATCTCTCTGCTCTCTGTTCCTGATCAGTGTATTTTAGTAGCATCTCTCTTCTCTCTGTTCCTGATCAGTGTATTTTAGTAGCATCTCTCTCTCTGTTCCTGATCAGTGTATTTTAGTAGCATCTCTCTCTCTCTGTTCCTGATCAGTGTATTTTAGTAGCATCTCTCTCTCTGTTCCTGATCAGTGTATTTTAGTAGCATCTCTCTCTCTGTTCCTGATCAGTGTATTTTAGTAGCATCTCTCTCTCTCTGTTCCTGATCAGTTTATTTTAGTAGCATCTCTCTGCTCTCTCTGTTCCTGATCAGTGTATTTTAGTAGCATCTCTCTCTCTGTTCCTGATCAGTGTATTTTAGTAGCATCTCTCTCTCTCTGTTCCTGATCAGTGTATTTTAGTAGCATCTCTCTCTCTGTTCCTGATCAGTGTATTTTAGTAGCATCTCTCTCTCTGTTCCTGATCAGTGTATTTTAGTAGCATCTCTCTCTCTCTGTTCCTGATCAGTGTATTTTAGTAGCATCTCTCTCTCTCTGTTCCTGATCAGTGTATTTTAGTAGCATCTCTCTGCTCTCTCTGTTCCTGATCAGTGTATTTTAGTAGCATCTCTCTCTCTGTTCCTGATCAGTGTATTTTAGTAGCATCTCTCTGCTTCTCTGTTCCTGATCAGTGTATTTTAGTAGCATCTCTCTCTCTGTTCCTGATCAGTGTATTTTAGTAGCATCTCTCTCTCTCTGTTCCTGATCAGTGTATTTTAGTAGCATCTCTCTCTCTGTTCCTGATCAGTGTATTTTAGTAGCATCTCTCTCTCTTCTGTTCCTGATCAGTGTATTTTAGTAGCATCTCTCTTCTCTCTGTTCCTGATCAGTGTATTTTAGTAGCATCTCTCTCTCTCTGTTCCTGATCAGTGTATTTTAGTAGCATCTCTCTCTCTGTTCCTGATCAGTGTATTTTAGTAGCATCTCTCTCTCTGTTCCTGATCAGTGTATTTTAGTAGCATCTCTCTCTCTGTTCCTGATCAGTGTATTTTAGTAGCATCTCTCTTCTCTTGTTCCTGATCAGTGTATTTTAGTAGCATCTCTCTCTCTCTGTTCCTGATCAGTGTATTTTAGTAGCATCTCTCTCTCTTGTTCCTGATCAGTGTATTTTAGTAGCATCTCTCTCTCTCTGTTCCTGATCAGTGTATTTTAGTAGCATCTCTCTCTCTGTTCCTGATCAGTGTATTTTAGTAGCATCTCCTCTCTCTGTTCCTGATCAGTGTATTTTAGTAGCATCTCTCTCTCTGTTCCTGATCAGTGTATTTTAGTAGCATCTCTCTCTCTCTGTTACTGATCAGTTTATTTTAGTAGCATCTCTCTCTCTCTGTTCCTGATCAGTGTATTTTAGTAGCATCTCTCTCTCTGTTCCTGATCAGTGTATTTTAGTAGCATCTCTCTGCTCTCTCTGTTCCTGATCAGTGTATTTTAGTAGCATCTCTCTCTCTCTGTTCCTGATCAGTGTATTTTAGTAGCATCTCTCTCTCTCTGTTCCTGATCAGTGTATTTTAGTAGCATCTCTCTCTCTCTGTTCCTGATCAGTGTATTTTAGTAGCATCTCTCTGCTCTCTCTGTTCCTGATCAGTGTATTTTAGTAGCATCTCTCTCTCTGTTCCTGATCAGTGTATTTTAGTAGCATCTCTCTCTCTCTGTTCCTGATCAGTGTATTTTAGTAGCATCTCTCTCTCTCTGTTCCTGATCAGTGTATTTTAGTAGCATCTCTCTCTCTCTGTTCCTGATCAGTGTATTTTAGTAGCATCTCTCTCTCTGTTCCTGATCAGTGTATTTTAGTAGCATCTCTCTCTCTCGTTCCTGATCAGTGTATTTTAGTAGCATCTCTCTCTCTCTGTTCCTGATCAGTGTATTTTAGTAGCATCTCTCTCTCTGTTCCTGATCAGTGTATTTTAGTAGCATCTCTCTCTCTCTGTTCCTGATCAGTTTATTTTAGTAGCATCTCTCTCTCTCTGTTCCTGATCAGTGTATTTTAGTAGCATCTCTCTCTGTTCCTGATCAGTGTATTTTAGTAGCATCTCTCTCTCTCTCTGTTCCTGATCAGTGTATTTTAGTAGCATCTCTCTCTCTCTGTTCCTGATCAGTGTATTTTAGTAGCATCTCTCTCTCTGTTCCTGATCAGTGTATTTTAGTAGCATCTCTCTCTGTTCCTGATCAGTGTATTTTAGTAGCATCTCTCTCTCTGTTCCTGATCAGTGTATTTTAGTAGCATCTCTCTCTCTGTTCCTGATCAGTGTATTTTAGTAGCATCTCTCTGCTCTCTCTGTTCCTGATCAGTGTATTTTAGTAGCATCTCTCTCTCTGTTCCTGATCAGTGTATTTTAGTAGCATCTCTCTGCTCTCTCTGTTCCTGATCAGTGTATTTTAGTAGCATCTCTCTCTCTATCTTTTCCTGATCAGTGTATTTTAGTAGCATCTCTCTCTCTCTGTTCCTGATCAGCGTATTTTAGTAGCATCTCTCTCTCTGTTCCTCATCAGTGTATTTTAGCAGCATCTCTCTCTGTTCCTGATCAGTGTATTTTAGTAGCATCTCTCTCTGTTCCTGATCAGTGTATTTTAGTAGCATCTCTCTCTCTCTGTTCCTGATCAGTGTATTTTAGTAGCATCTCTCTCTCTCTCTCTGTTCCTCATCAGTGTATTTTAGTAGCATCTCTCTCTGTTCCTGATCAGTGTATTTTAGTAGCATCTCTCTCTCTCTGTTCCTGATCAGTGTATTTTAGTAGCATCTCTCTCTGTTCCTGATCAGTGTATTTTAGTAGCATCTCTCTCTCTGTTCCTGATCAGTGTATTTTAGTAGCATCTCTCTCTGTTCCTGATCAGTGTATTTTAGTAGCATCTCTCTCTGTTCCTGATCAGTGTATTTTAGTAGCATCTCTCTCTGTTCCTGATCAGTGTATTTTAGTAGCATCTCTCTCTCTCTCTGTTCCTGATCAGTGTATTTTAGTAGCATCTCTCTCTCTGTTCCTGATCAGTGTATTTTAGTAGCATCTCTCTGCTCTCTCTGTTCCTGATCAGTGTATTTTAGTAGCATCTCTCTCTCTGTTCCTGATCAGTGTATTTTAGTAGCATCTCTCTCTCTCTCTGTTCCTGATCAGTGTATTTTAGTAGGATCTCTCTCTCTTGTTCCTGATCAGTGTATTTTAGTAGCATCTCTCTCTCTCTGTTCCTGATCAGTGTATTTTAGTAGCATCTCTCTCTCTGTTCCTGATCAGTGTATTTTAGTAGCATCTCTCTCTCTCTGTTCCTGATCAGTGTATTTTAGTAGCATCTCTCTCTCTGTTCCTGATCAGTGTATTTTAGTAGCATCTCTCTCTCTCTGTTCCTGATCAGTGTATTTTAGTAGCATCTCTCTCTCTGTTCCTGATCAGTGTATTTTAGTAGCATCTCTCTCTCTGTTCCTGATCAGTTTATTTTAGTAGCATCTCTCTGCCTCTCTGTTCCTGATCAGTGTATTTTAGTAGCATCTCTCTCTCTGTTCCTGATCAGTGTATTTTAGTAGCATCTCTCTCTCTCTGTTCCTGATCAGTGTATTTTAGTAGCATCTCTCTCTCTGTTCCTGATCAGTGTATTTTAGTAGCATCTCTCTGCTCTCTCTGTTCCTGATCAGTGTATTTTAGTAGCATCTCTCTCTCTCTGTTCCTGATCAGTGTATTTTAGTAGCATCTCTCTCTCTGTTCCTGATCAGTGTATTTTAGTAGCATCTCTCTCTCTCTGTTCCTGATCAGTGTATTTTAGTAGCATCTCTCTCTCTGTTCCTGATCAGTGTATTTTAGTAGCATCTCTCTCTCTCTGTTCCTGATCAGTGTATTTTAGTAGCATCTCTCTCTCGTTCCTGATCAGTGTATTTTAGTAGCATCTCTCTCTCTCTGTTCCTGATCAGTGTATTTTAGTAGCATCTCTCTCTCTCTGTTCCTGATCAGTGTATTTTAGTAGCATCTCTCTCCTCTCTGTTCCTGATCAGTGTATTTTAGTAGCATCTCTCTCTCTGTTCCTGATCAGTGTATTTTAGTAGCATCTCTCTCTCTCTGTTCCTGATCAGTGTATTTTAGTAGCATCTCTCTCTCTGTTCCTGATCAGTGTATTTTAGTAGCATCTCTCTCCTCTGTTCCTGATCAGTGTATTTTAGTAGCATCTCTCTCTCTGTTCCTGATCAGTGTATTTTAGTAGCATCTCTCTCTCTCTGTTCCTGATCAGTGTATTTTAGTAGCATCTCTCTGCCTCTCTGTTCCTGATCAGTGTATTTTAGTAGCATCTCTCTCTCTGTTCCTGATCAGTGTATTTTAGTAGCATCTCTCTCTCTCTGTTCCTGATCAGTGTATTTTAGTAGCATCTCTCTCTCTGTTCCTGATCAGTGTATTTTAGTAGCATCTCTCTCTCTCTGTTCCTGATCAGTGTATTTTAGTAGCATCTCTCTCTCTGTTCCTGATCAGTGTATTTTAGTAGCATCTCTCTCTCTCTGTTCCTGATCAGTGTATTTTAGTAGCATCTCTCTCTCTGTTCCTGATCAGTGTATTTTAGTAGCATCTCTCTCTCTCTGTTCCTGATCAGTGTATTTTAGTAGCATCTCTCTCTCTCTCTGTTCCTGATCAGTGTATTTTAGTAGCATCTCTCTCTCTCTGTTCCTGATCAGTGTATTTTAGTAGCATCTCTCTCTCTCTGTTCCTGATCAGTGTATTTTAGTAGCATCTCTCTCTCTGTTCCTGATCAGTGTATTTTAGTAGCATCTCTCTCTCTCTGTTCCTGATCAGTGTATTTTAGTAGCATCTCTCTCTCTGTTCCTGATCAGTGTATTTTAGTAGCATCTCTCTCTCTCTGTTCCTGATCAGTGTATTTTAGTAGCATCTCTCTCTCTGTTCCTGATCAGTGTATTTTAGTAGCATCTCTCTGCTCTCTCTGTTCCTGATCAGTGTATTTTAGTAGCATCTCTCTCTCTGTTCCTGATCAGTGTATTTTAGTAGCATCTCTCTGCTCTCTCTGTTCCTGATCAGTGTATTTTAGTAGCATCTCTCTCTCTGTTCCTGATCAGTGTATTTTAGTAGCATCTCTCTCTCTGTTCCTGATCAGTGTATTTTAGTAGCATCTCTCTCTCTATCTGTTCATGATCAGTGTATTTTAGTAGCATCTCTCTCTCTCGTTCCTGATCAGTGTATTTTAGTAGCATCTCTCTCTCTATCTGTTCATGATCAGTGTATTTTAGTAGCATCTCTCTCTCTCTGTTCCTGATCAGTGTATTTTAGTAGCATCTCTCTCTCTCTCTCTGTTCCTCATCAGTTTATTTTAGTAGCATCTATCTCTCTCAGTTCCTCATCAGTGTATTTTAGTAGCATCTCTCTCTGTTCCTGATCAGTGTATTTTAGTAGCATCTCTCTCTCTGTTCCTGATCAGTGTATTTTAGTAGCATCTCTCTCTGTTCCTGATCAGTGTATTTTAGTAGCATCTCTCTGCTCTCTCTGTTCCTGATCAGTGTATTTTAGTAGCATCTCTCTCTCTGTTCCTGATCAGTGTATTTTAGTAGCATCTCTCTCTCTCTCTGTTCCTGATCAGTGTATTTTAGTAGCATCTCTCTCTCTGTTCCTGATCAGTGTATTTTAGTAGCATCTCTCTCTCTCTGTTCCTGATCAGTGTATTTTAGTAGCATCTCTCTCTCTCTGTTCCTGATCAGTGTATTTTAGTAGCATCTCTCTGCTCTTCTTTCCTGATCAGTGTATTTTAGTAGCATCTCTCTCTCGTTCCTGATCAGTGTATTTTAGTAGCATCTCTCTCTCTGTTCCTGATCAGTGTATTTTAGTAGCATCTCTCTCTCTTCTGTTCCTGATCAGTGTATTTTAGTAGCATCTCTCTCTCTCTGTTCCTGATCAGTGTATTTTAGTAGCATCTCTCTCTCTATCTCTTCCTGATCAGTGTATTTTAGTAGCATCTCTCTCTCTGTTCCTGATCAGTGTATTTTAGTAGCATCTCTCTGCTCTCTCTGTTCCTGATCAGTGTATTTTAGTAGCATCTCTCTCTCTCTGTTCCTGATCAGTGTATTTTAGTAGCATCTCTCTCTGTTCCTGATCAGTGTATTTTAGTAGCATCTCTCTCTCTCTGTTCCTGATCAGTGTATTTTAGTAGCATCTCTCTTTCTCTGTTCCTGATCAGTATATTTTAGTAGCATCTCTCTGCTCTCTCTGTTCCTGATCAGTGTATTTTAGTAGCATCTCTCCCTGTTCCTGATCAGTGTATTTTAGTAGCATCTCTCTGCTCTCTCTGTTCCTGATCAGTGTATTTTAGTAGCATCTCTTTCTCTGTTCCTGATCAGCGTATTTTAGTAGCATCGCTCTGCTCTCTCTGTTCCTGATCAGTGTATTTTAGTAGCATCTCTCTCTCTGTTCCTGATCAGTGTATTTTAGTAGCATCTCTCTCTCTCTGTTCCTGATCAGTTTATTTTAGTAGCATCTCTCTGCTCTCTCTGTTCCTGATCAGTGTATTTTAGTAGCATCTCTCTCTCTGTTCCTGATCAGTGTATTTTAGTAGCATCTCTCTCTCTCTCTGTTCCTGATCAGTGTATTTTAGTAGCATCTCTCTCTCTCTGTTCCTGATCAGTTTATTTTAGTAGCATCTCTCTGCTCTCTCTGTTCCTGATCAGTGTATTTTAGTAGCATCTCTCTCTCTGTTCCTGATCAGTGTATTTTAGTAGCATCTCTCTCTGTTCCTGATCAGTGTATTTTAGTAGCATCTCTCTCTCTCTGTTCCTGATCAGTGTATTTTAGTAGCATCTCACTCTGTTCCTGATCAGTGTATTTTAGTAGCATCTCTCTCTCTGTTCCTGATCAGTGTATTTTAGTAGCATCTCTCTCTCTCTGTTCCTGATCAGTATATTTTAGTAGCATCTCTCTGCTCTCTCTGTTCCTGATCAGTGTATTTTAGTAGCATCTCTCTCTCTGTTCCTGATCAGTGTATTTTAGTAGCATCTCTCTGCTCTCTCTGTTCCTGATCAGTGTATTTTAGTAGCATCTCTCAGCTCTCTCTGTTCCTGATCAGTGTATTTTAGTAGCATCTCTCTCTCTCTGTTCCTGATCAGTGTATTTTAGTAGCATCTCTCTCTCTGTTCCTGATCAGTGTATTTTAGTAGCATCTCTCTCTCTCTGTTCCTGATCAGTTTATTTTAGTAGCATCTCTCTGCTCTCTCTGTTCCTGATCAGTGTATTTTAGTAGCATCTCTCTCTCTGTTCCTGATCAGTGTATTTTAGTAGCATCTCTCTGCTCTCTCTGTTCCTGATCAGTGTATTTTAGTAGCATCTCTCTGCTCTCTCTGTTCCTGATCAGTGTATTTTAGTAGCATCTCTCTCTCTCTCTGTTCCTGATCAGTGTATTTTAGTAGCATCTCTCTCTGTTCCTGATCAGTGTATTTTAGTAGCATCTCTCTGCTCTCTCTGTTCCTGATCAGTGTATTTTAGTAGCATCTCTCTCTCTCTGTTCCTGATCAGTTTATTTTAGTAGCATCTCTCTGCTCTATCTGTTCCTGATCAGTGTATTTTAGTAGCATCTCTCAGCTCTCTCTGTTCCTGATCAGTGTATTTTAGTAGCATCTCTCTCTGTTCCTGATCAGTGTATTTTAGTAGCATCTCTCTCTCTCTGTTCCTGATAAGTGTATTTTAGTAGCATCTCACTCTGTTCCTGATCAGTGTATTTTAGTAGCATCTCTCTCTCTGTTCCTGATCAGTGTATTTTAGTAGCATCTCTCTCTCTCTGTTCCTGATCAGTGTATTTTAGTAGCATCTCTCTGCTCTCTCTGTTCCTGATCAGTGTATTTTAGTAGCATCTCTCCCTGTTCCTGATCAGTGTATTTTAGTAGCATCTCTCTGCTCTCTCTGTTCCTGATCAGTGTATTTTAGTAGCATCTCTCCCTGTTCCTGATCAGTGTATTTTAGTAGCATCTCTCTGCTCTCTCTGTTCCTGATCAGTGTATTTTAGTAGCATCTCTTTCTCTGTTCCTGATCAGTGTATTTTAGTAGCATCGCTCTGCTCTCTCTGTTCCTGATCAGTGTATTTTAGTAGCATCTCTCTCTCTGTTCCTGATCAGTGTATTTTAGTAGCATCTCTCTGCTCTCTCTGTTCCTGATCAGTGTATTTTAGTAGCATCTCTCTCTCTGTTCCTGATCAGTGTATTTTAGTAGCATCTCTTTCTCTGTTCCTGATCAGTGTATTTTAGTAGCATCGCTCTGCTCTCTCTGTTCCTGATCAGTGTATTTTAGTAGCATCTCTCTCTCTGTTCCTGATCAGTGTATTTTAGTAGCATCTCTCTCTCTCTGTTCCTGATCAGTTTATTTTAGTAGCATCTCTCTGCTCTCTCTGTTCCTGATCAGTGTATTTTAGTAGCATCTCTCTCTCTGTTCCTGATCAGTGTATTTTAGTAGCATCTCTCTCTCTCTCTGTTCCTGATCAGTGTATTTTAGTAGCATCTCTCTCTCTCTGTTCCTGATCAGTTTATTTTAGTAGCATCTCTCTGCTCTATCTGTTCCTGATCAGTGTATTTTAGTAGCATCTCTCTCTCTGTTCCTGATCAGTGTATTTTAGTAGCATCTCTCTCTCTCTCTGTTCCTGATCAGTGTATTTTAGTAGCATCTCTCTCTCTCTGTTCCTGATCAGTGTATTTTAGTAGCATCTCTCTCTGTTCCTGATCAGTGTATTTTAGTAGCATCTCTCTCTGTTCCTGATCAGTGTATTTTAGTAGCATCTCTCTCTGTTCCTGATCAGTGTATTTTAGTAGCATCTCTCTCTCTGTTCCTGATCAGTGTATTTTAGTAGCATCTCTCTGCTCTCTCTGTTCCAGATCAGTATATTTTAGTAGCATCGCTCTGCTCTCTCTGTTCCTGATCAGTGTATTTTAGTAGCATCTCTCTCTGTTCCTGATCAGTGTATTTTAGTAGCATCTCTCTCTGTTCCTGATCAGTATATTTTAGTAGCATCTCTCTCTGTTCCTGATCAGTGTATTTTAGTAGCATCTCTCTCTCTATCTGTTCCTGATCAGTGTATTTTAGTAGCATCTCTCTCTCTGTTCCTGATCAGTGTATTTTAGTAGCATCTCTCTCTGTTCCTGATCAGTGTATTTTAGTAGCATCTCTCTCTCTATCTGTTCCTGATCAGTGTATTTTAGTAGCATCTCTCTCTGTTCCTCATCAGTGTATTTTAGTAGCATCTCTCTCTGTTCCTCATCAGTGTATTTTAATAGCATCTCTCTCTCTCTGTTCCTGATCAGTGTATTTTAGTAGCATCTCTCTCTGTTCCTGTTCAGTGTATTTTAGTAGCATCTCTCTCTCTCGGTTCCTGATCAGTGTATTTTAGTAGCATCTCTCTCTCTCTGTTCCTGATCAGTGTATTTTAGTAGCATCTCTCTCTCTGTTCCTGATCAGTGTATTTTAGTAGCATCTCTCTCTCTCTGTTCCTGATCAGTGTATTTTAGTAGCATCTCTCTGCTCTCTCTGTTCCTGATCAGTGTATTTTAGTAGCATCTCTCTGCTCTCTCTGTTCCTGATCAGTGTATTTTAGTAGCATCTCTCTGCTCTCTCTGTTCCTGATCAGTACATTTTAGTAACATCTCTCTGCTCTCTCTGTTCCTGATCAGTGTAATTTAGTAGCATCTCTCTGCTCTCTCTGTTCCTGATCAGTGTATTTTAGTAGCATCTCTCTCTCTATCTGTTCCTGATCAATGTATTTTAGTCGCATCTCTCTCTCTGTTCCTGATCAGTGTATTTTAGTGGCATCGCTCTCTGTTCCTGATCAGTGTATTTTAGTAGCATCTCTCTCTCTGTTCCTGATCAGTGTATTTTAGTAGCATCTCTCTGCTCTCTCTGTTCCAGATCAGTGTATTTTAGTAGCATCTCTCTCTCTGTTCCTGATCAGTGTATTTTAGTAGCATCTCTCTCTGTTCCTGATCAGTGAATTTTAGTAGCATCTCTCTCTCTATCTGTTCCTGATCAGTGTATTTTAGTAGCATCTCTCTCTGTTCCTCATCAGTGTATTTTAGTAGCATCTCTCTCTGTTCCTCATCAGTGTATTTTAATAGCATCTCTCTCTCTGTTCCTGATCAGTGTATTTTAGTAGCATCTCTCTCTGTCCCTGATCAGTGTATTTTAGTAGCATCTCTCTGCTCTCTCTGTTCCTGATCAGTGTATTTTAGTAACATCTCTCTCTCTATCTGTTCCTGATCACTGTATTTTAGTAGCATCTCTCTCTCTCTCTGTTCCTGATCAGTGTATTTTAGTAGCATCTCTCTCTCTCTGTTCCTGATCAGTGTATTTTAGTAGCATCACTCCCTGTTCCTGATCAGTGTATTTTAGTAGCATCTCTCTGCTCTCTCTGTTCCTGATCAGTGTATTTTAGTAGCATTTCTCTCTCTCTCTGTTCCTGATCAGTGTATTTTAGTAGCATCTCTCTCTCTATCTCTTTCTGATCAGTGTATTTTAGTAGCATCTCTCTCTGTTCCTGATCAGTGTATTTTAGTAGCATCTCTCTCTCTCTGTTCCTGATCAGTATATTTTAGTAGCATCTCTCTGCTCTCTCTGTTCCTGATCAGTGTATTTTAGTAGCATCTCTCCCTGTTCCTGATCAGTGTATTTTAGTAGCATCTCTCTGCTCTCTCTGTTCCTGATCAGTGTATTTTAGTAGCATCGCTCTGCTCTCTCTGTTCCTGATCAGTGTATGTTAGTAGCATCTCTCTCTCTCTGTTCCTGATCAGTGTATTTTAGTAGCATCTCTCTCTCTGTTCCTAATCAGTGTATTTTAGTAGCATCTCTCTCTCTCTGTTCCTGATCAGTGTATTTTAGTAGCATCTCTCTGCTCTCTCTGTTCCTGATCAGTGTATTTTAGTAGCATCTCTCTGCTCTCTCTGTTCCTGATCAGTGTATTTTAGTAGCATCTCTCTCTCTGTTCCTGATCAGTGTAATTTAGTAGCATCTCTCTGCTCTCTCTGTTCCTGATCAGTGTATTTTAGTAGCATCTCTCTGCTCTCTCTGTTCCTGATCAGTGTATTTTAGTAGCATCTCTGTCTCTGTTCCTGATCAGTGTATTTTGGTAGCATCGCTCTGCTCTCTCTGTTCCTGATCAGTGTATTTTTGTAGCATCTCTCTCTGTTCCTGATCAGTATATTTTAGTAACATCTCTCTGCTCTCTCTGTTCCTGATCAGTGTATTTTAGTAGCATCTCTCTCTCTGTTCCTGATCAGTGTAATTTAGTAGCATCTCTCTGCTCTCTCTGTTCCTGATCAGTGTATTTTAGTAGCATCTCTCTCTCTATCTGTTCCTGATCAGTGTATTTTAGTCGCATCTCTCTCTCTGTTCCTGATCAGTGTATTTTAGTAGCATCTCTCTCTGTTCCTGATCAGTGTATTTTAGTAGCATCTCTCTCTCTGTTCCTGATCAGTGTATTTTAGTAGCATCTCTCTGCTCTCTCTGTTCCAGATCAGTATATTTTAGTAGCATCGCTCTGCTCTCTCTGTTCCTGATCAGTGTATTTTAGTAGCATCTCTCTCTGTTCCTGATCAGTGTATTTTAGTAGCATCTCTCTCTGTTCCTGATCAGTATATTTTAGTAGCATCTCTCTGCTCTCTCTGTTCCTGATCAGTGTATTTTAGTCACATCTCTCTCTCTGTTCCAGATCAGTATATTTTAGTAGCATAGCTCTGCTCTCTCTGTTCCTGATCAGTGTATTTTAGTAGCATCTCTCTCTGTTCCTGATCAGATTATTTTAGTAGCATCTCTCTCTGTTCCTGATCAGTATATTTTAGTAGCATCGCTCTGCTCTCTCTGTTCCTGATCAGTGTATTTTAGTAGCATCTCTCTCTGTTCCTGATCAGTGTATTTTAGTAGCATCTCTCTCTGTTCCTGATCAGTATATTTTAGTAGCATCTCTCTCTGTTCCTGATCAGTATATTTTAGTAGCATCTCTCTCTGTTCCTGATCAGTATATTTTAGTAGCATCTCTCTCTGTTCCTGATCAGTATATTTTAGTAGCATCTCTCTCTGTTCCTGATCAGTATATTTTATTAGCATCGCTCTGCTCTCTCTGTTCCTGATCAGTATATTTTAGTAGCATCTCTCTCTGTTCCTGATCAGTATATTTTAGTAGCATCGCTCTGCTCTCTCTGTTCCTGATCAGTGGATTTTAGTAGCATCTCTCTCTGTTCCTGATCAGTGTATTTTAGTAGCATCTCTCTCTGTTCCTGATCAGTATATTTTAGTAGCATCTCTCTCTCTCTGTTCCTGATCAGTGTATTTTAGTAGCATCTCTCTCTGTTCCTGATCAGTATATTTTAGTAGCATCTCTCTATCTGATCAGTATATTTTAGTAGCATCTCTATCTGATCAGTGTATTTTAGTAACATCTCTCTGCTCTCTGATCAGTATATTTTAGTAGCATCTCTATCTGATCAGTGTATTTTAGTAGCATCTCTCTATCTGATCAGTGTATTTTAGTAGCATCTCTCTATCTGATCAGTGTATTTTAGTAACATCTCTCTATCTGATCAGTATATTTTAGTAGCATCTCTATCTGATCAGTGTATTTTAGTAGCATCTCTCTATCTGATCAGTGTATTTTAGTAGCATCTCTCTATCTGATCAGTGTATTTTAGTAACATCTCTCTATCTGATCAGTATATTTTAGTAGCATCTCTATCTGATCAGTGTATTTTAGTAGCATCTCTCTATCTGATCAGTGTATTTTAGTAGCATCTCTCTATCTGATCAGTATATTTTAGTAGCATCTCTCTCTATCTGATCAGTGTATTTTAGTAGCATCTCTCTGCTCTCTCTGTTGCTGATCAGTGTATTTTAGTAGCATCTCTCTGCTCTCTCTGTTGCTGATCAGTGTATTTTAGTAGCATCTCTCTATCTGATCAGTGTATTTTAGTAGCATCTCTCTCTATCTGATCAGTGTATTTTAGTAGCATCTCTCTATCTGATCAGTGTATTTTAGTAGCATCTCTCTCTGGTCCTGATCAGTGTATTTTAGTAGCATCTCTCTATCTGATCAGTGTATTTTAGTAGCATCTCTCTCTGTTCCTGATCAGTATATTTTAGTAGCATCTCTCTCTGGTCCTTATCAGTGTATTTTAGTAGCATCTCTCTCTATCTGATCAGTGTATTTTAGTAGCATCTCTCTATCTGATCAGTGTATTTTAGTAGCATCTCTCTCTGGTCCTGATCAGTGTATTTTAGTAGCATCTCTCTATCTGATCAGTGTATTTTAGTAGCATCTCTCTCTGGTCCTGATCAGTATATTTTAGTAGCATCTCTCTCTGTTCCTGATCAGTATATTTTAGTAGCATCTCTCTCTGGTCCTGATCAGTGTATTTTAGTAGCATCTCCCTATCTGATCAGTGTATTTTAGTAGCATCTCTCTCTGTTCGTGATCAGTATATTTTAGTAGCATCTCTCTCTGGTCCTGATCAGTGTATTTTAGTAGCATCTCTCTCTATCTGATCAGTATATTTTAGTAGCATCTCTCTCTGGTCCTGATCAGTGTATTTTTGTAGCATCTCTCTCTATCTGATCAGTGTATTTTAGTAGCATCTCTCTCTATCTGATCAGTGTATTTTAGTAGCATCTCTCTCTATCTGATCAGTGTATTTTAGTAGCATCTCTCTCTGATCAGTATATTTTAGTAGCATCTCTATCTGATCAGGGTATTTTAGTAACATCTCTCTGCTCTCTCTATCTGATCAGTGTATTTTAGTAACATCTCTCTGCTCTCTCTATCTGATCAGTGTATTTTAGTAGCATCTCTCTCTCTGATCAGTATATTTTAGTAGCATCTCTATCTGATCAGTGTATTTTAGTAACATCTCTCTATCTGATCAGTATATTTTAGTAGCATCTCTATCTGATCAGTGTATTTTAGTAGCATCTCTCTATCTGATCAGTGTATTTTAGTAGCATCTCTCTCTGTTCCTGATCAGTATATTTTAGTAGCATCTCTCTCTATCTGATCAGTGTATTTTAGTAGCATCTCTCTATCTGATCAGTGTATTTTAGTAGCATCTCTCTGCTCTCTCTGTTGCTGATCAGTGTATTTTAGTAGCATCTCTCTGCTCTCTCTGTTGCTGATCAGTGTATTTTAGTTGCATCTCTCTATCTGATCAGTGTATTTTAGTAGCATCTCTCTCTATCTGATCAGTGTATTTTAGTAGCATCTCTCTATCTGATCAGTGTATTTTAGTAGCATCTCTCTCTGGTCCTGATCAGTGTATTTTAGTAGCATCTCTCTATCTGATCAGTGTATTTTAGTAGCATCTCTCTATCTGATCAGTGTATTTTAGTAGCATCTCTCTATCTGATCAGTGTATTTTAGTAGCATCTCTCTATCTGATCAGAGTATTTTAGTACCATCTCTCTCTATCTGATCAGTGTATTTTAGTAGCATCTCTCTATCTGATCAGTGTATTTTAGTAGCATCTCTCTCTGGTCCTGATCAGTGTATTTTAGTAGCATCTCTCTATCTGATCAATGTATTTTAGTAGCATCTCTCTCTATCTGATCAGTGTATTTTAGTAGCATCTCTCTATCTGATCAGTGTATTTTAGTACCATCTCTCTCTATCTGATCAGTGTATTTTAGTAGCATCTCTCTATCTGATCAGTGTATTTTAGTAGCATCTCTCTCTGGTCCTGATCAGTGTATTTTAGTAGCATCTCTCTATCTGATCAATGTATTTTAGTAGCATCTCTCTCTGTTCCTGATCAGTATATTTTAGTAGCATCTCTCTCTGGTCCTGATCAGTATATTTTAGTAGCATCTCTCTCTGGTCCTGATCAGTGTATTTTAGTAGCATCTCTCTATCTGATCAGTGTATTTTAGTAGCATCTCTCTCTGTTCCTGATCAGTGTATTTTAGTAGCATCTCTCTCTGGTCCTGATCAGTGTATTTTAGTAGCATCTCTCTATCTGATCAATGTATTTTAGTAGCATCTCTCTCTATCTGATCAGTGTATTTTAGTAGCATCTCTCTATCTGATCAGTGTATTTTAGTACCATCTCTCTCTATCTGATCAGTGTATTTTAGTAGCATCTCTCTATCTGATCAGTGTATTTTAGTAGCATCTCTCTCTGGTCCTGATCAGTGTATTTTAGTAGCATCTCTCTATCTGATCAATGTATTTTAGTAGCATCTCTCTCTGTTCCTGATCAGTATATTTTAGTAGCATCTCTCTCTGGTCCTGATCAGTATATTTTAGTAGCATCTCTCTCTGGTCCTGATCAGTGTATTTTAGTAGCATCTCTCTATCTGATCAGTGTATTTTAGTAGCATCTCTCTCTGTTCCTGATCAGTATATTTTAGTAGCATCTCTCTCTGGTCCTGATCAGTGTATTTTAGTAGCATCTCTCTCTATCTGATCAGTGTATTTTAGTAGCATCTCTATCTGATCAGTGTATTTTAGTAGCATCTCTCTCTGGTCCTGATCAGTGTATTTTAGTAGCATCTCTCTATCTGATCAGTGTATTTTAGTAGCATCTCTCTCTGTTCCTGATCAGTATATTTTAGTTGCATCTCTCTCTGGTCCTGATCAGTGTATTTTAGTAGCATCTCTCTCTATCTGATCAGTATATTATAGTAGCATCTCTCTCTGGTCCTGATAAGTGTATTTTAGTAGCATCTCTCTCTATCTGATCAGTGTATTTTAGTAGCATCTCTCTCTATCTGATCAGTGTATTTTAGTAGCATCTCTCTCTATCTGATCAGTGTATTTTAGTAGCATCTCTCTCTCTGATCAGTATATTTTAGTAGCATCTCTATCTGATCAGGGTATTTTAGTAACATCTCTCTGCTCTCTCTATCTGATCAGTGTATTTTAGTAACATCTCTCTGCTCTCTCTATCTGATCAGTGTATTTTAGTAGCATCTCTCTCTGATCGGTATATTTTAGTAGCATCTCTATCTGATCAGTGTATTTTAGTAACATCTCTCTATCTGATCAGTGTATTTTAGTAGCATCTCTATCTGATCAGTGTATTTTAGTAGCATCTCTCTATCTGATCAGTGTATTTTAGTAGCATCTCTCTATCTGATCAGTATATTTTAGTAGCATCTCTCTATCTGATCAGTGTATTTTAGTAGCATCTCTATCTGATAAGTGTATTTTAGTAGCATCTCTCTATCTGATCAGTATATTTTAGTAGCATCTCTCTATCTGATCAGTGTATTATAGTAGCATCTCTATCTGATCAGTGTATTTTAGTAGCATCTCTCTATCTGATCAGTGTATTTTAGTAGCATCTCTCTATCTGATCAGTGTATTTTAGTAGCATCTCTATCTGATCAGTGTATTTTAGTAACATCTCTCTATCTGATCAGTATATTTTAGTAACATCTCTCTATCTGATCAGTATATTTTAGTAGCATCTCTCTCTATCTGATCATTGTATTTTAGTAGCATCTCTCTATCTGATCAGTGTATTTTAGTAGCATCTCTCTGCTCTCTCTGTTGCTGATCAGTGTATTTTAGGAGCATCTCTCTGCTCTCTCTGTTGCTGATCAGTGTATTTTAGTAGCATCTCTCTATCTGATCAGTGTATTTTAGTAGCATCTCTCTCTATCTGATCAGTGTATTTTAGTAGCATCTCTCTATCTGATCAGTGTATTTTAGTAGCATCTCTCTCTGGTCCTGATCAGTGTATTTTAGTAGCATCTCTCTATCTGATCAGTGTATTTTAGTAGCATCTCTCTATCTGATCAGTATATTTTAGTAGCATCTCTCTCTATCTGATCAGTGTATTTTAGTAGCATCTCTCTATCTGATCAGTGTATTTTAGTAGCATCTCTCTGCTCTCTCTGTTGCTGATCAGTGTATTTTAGTAGCATCTCTCTATCTGATCAGAGTATTTTAGTACCATCTCTCTCTATCTGATCAGTGTATTTTAGTAGCATCTCTCTATCTGATCAGTGTATTTTAGTAGCATCTCTCTCTGGTCCTGATCAGTGTATTTTAGTAGCATCTCTCTATCTGATCAATGTATTTTAGTAGCATCTCTCTCTGTTCCTGATCAGTATATTTTAGTAGCATCTCTCTCTGGTCCTGATCAGTATATTTTAGTAGCATCTCTCTCTGGTCCTGATCAGTGTATTTTAGTAGCATCTCTCTATCTGATCAGTGTATTTTAGTAGCATCTCTCTCTGTTCCTGATCAGTATATTTTAGTAGCATCTCTCTCTGGTCCTGATCAGTGTATTTTAGTAGCATCTCTCTCTATCTGATCAGTGTATTTTAGTAGCATCTCTATCTGATCAGTGTATTTTAGTAGCATCTCTCTCTGGTCCTGATCAGTGTATTTTAGTAGCATCTCTCTATCTGATCAGTGTATTTTAGTAGCATCTCTCTCTGTTCCTGATCAGTATATTTTAGTAGCATCTCTCTCTGGTCCTGATCAGTGTATTTTAGTAGCATCTCTCTCTATCTGATCAGTATATTATAGTAGCATCTCTCTCTGGTCCTGATCAGTGTATTTTAGTAGCATCTCTCTATCTGATCAGTGTATTTTAGTAGCATCTCTCTCTGTTCCTGATCAGTATATTTTAGTAGCATCTCTCTCTGGTCCTGATCAGTGTATTTTAGTAGCATCTCTCTCTATCTGATCAGTGTATTTTAGTAGCATCTCTATCTGATCAGTGTATTTTAGTAGCATCTCTCTCTGGTCCTGATCAGTGTATTTTAGTAGCATCTCTCTATCTTATCAGTGTATTTTAGTAGCATCTCTCTCTGTTCCTGATCAGTATATTTTAGTAGCATCTCTCTCTGGTCCTGATCAGTGTATTTTAGTAGCATCTCTCTCTATCTGATCAGTATATTATAGTAGCATCTCTCTCTGGTCCTGATAAGTGTATTTTAGTAGCATCTCTCTCTATCTGATCAGTGTATTTTAGTAGCATCTCTCTCTATCTGATCAGTGTATTTTAGTAGCATCTCTCTCTATCTGATCAGTGTATTTTAGTAGCATCTCTCTCTCTGATCAGTATATTTTAGTAGCATCTCTATCTGATCAGGGTATTTTAGTAACATCTCTCTGCTCTCTCTATCTGATCAGTGTATTTTAGTAACATCTCTCTGCTCTCTCTATCTGATCAGTGTATTTTAGTAGCATCTCTCTCTGATCGGTATATTTTAGTAGCATCTCTATCTGATCAGTGTATTTTAGTAACATCTCTCTATCTGATCAGTGTATTTTAGTAGCATCTCTATCTGATCAGTGTATTTTAGTAGCATCTCTCTATCTGATCAGTGTATTTTAGTAGCATCTCTCTATCTGATCAGTATATTTTAGTAGCATCTCTCTATCTGATCAGTGTATTTTAGTAGCATCTCTATCTGATCAGTGTATTTTAGTAGCATCTCTCTATCTGATCAGTATATTTTAGTAGCATCTCTCTATCTGATCAGTGTATTATAGTAGCATCTCTATCTGATCAGTGTATTTTAGTAGCATCTCTCTATCTGATCAGTGTATTTTAGTAGCATCTCTCTATCTGATCAGTGTATTTTAGTAGCATCTCTATCTGATCAGTGTATTTTAGTAACATCTCTCTATCTGATCAGTATATTTTAGTAACATCTCTCTATCTGATCAGTATATTTTAGTAGCATCTCTCTCTATCTGATCAGTGTATTTTAGTAGCATCTCTCTATCTGATCAGTGTATTTTAGTAGCATCTCTCTGCTCTCTCTGTTGCTGATCAGTGTATTTTAGTAGCATCTCTCTATCTGATCAGAGTATTTTAGTACCATCTCTCTCTATCTGATCAGTGTATTTTAGTAGCATCTCTCTCTGGTCCTGATCAGTGTATTTTAGTAGCATCTCTCTATCTGATCAGTGTATTTTAGTAGCATCTCTCTCTGTTCCTGATCAGTGTATTTTAGTAGCATCTCTCTCTGGTCCTGATCAGTGTATTTTAGTAGCATCTCTCTCTATCTGATCAGTGTATTTTAGTAGCATCTCTCTATCTGATCAGTGCATTTTAGTAGCATCTCTCTCTGGTCCTGATCAGTGTATTTTAGTAGCATCTCTCTATCTGATCAGTGTATTTTAGTAGCATCTCTCTCTCTCTCTGTTCCTGATCAGTGTATTTTAGTAGCATCTCTCTCTGTTCCTGATCAGTATATTTTAGTACCATCTCTCTCTGGTCCTGATCAGTGTATTTTAGTAGCATCTCTCTATCTGATCAGTGTATTTTAGTAGCATCTCTCTCTGTTCCTGATCTGTGTATTTTAGTAGCATCTCTCTCTGGTCCTGATCAGTGTATTTTAGTAGCATCTCTCTCTGTTCCTGATCAGTGTATTTTAGTAGCATCTCTCTCTGATCAGTGTATTTTAGTAGCATCTCTCTCTGGTCCTGATCAGTGTATTTTAGTAGCATCTCTCTATCTGATCAGTGTATTTTAGTAGCATCTCTCTCTGTTCCTGATCAGTATATTTTAGTAGCATCTCTCTCTGGTCCTGATCAGTGTATTTTAGTAGCATCTCTCTCTATCTGATCAGTATATTATAGTAGCATCTCTCTCTGGTCCTGATAAGTGTATTTTAGTAGCATCTCTCTCTATCTGATCAGTGTATTTTAGTAGCATCTCTCTCTATCTGATCAGTGTATTTTAGTAGCATCTCTCTCTATCTGATCAGTGTATTTTAGTAGCATCTCTCTCTCTGATCAGTATATTTTAGTAGCATCTCTATCTGATCAGGGTATTTTAGTAACATCTCTCTGCTCTCTCTATCTGATCAGTGTATTTTAGTAACATCTCTCTGCTCTCTCTATCTGATCAGTGTATTTTAGTAGCATCTCTCTCTGATCGGTATATTTTAGTAGCATCTCTATCTGATCAGTGTATTTTAGTAACATCTCTCTATCTGATCAGTGTATTTTAGTAGCATCTCTATCTGATCAGTGTATTTTAGTAGCATCTCTCTATCTGATCAGTGTATTTTAGTAGCATCTCTCTATCTGATCAGTATATTTTAGTAGCATCTCTCTATCTGATCAGTGTATTTTAGTAGCATCTCTATCTGATCAGTGTATTTTAGTAGCATCTCTCTATCTGATCAGTATATTTTAGTAGCATCTCTCTATCTGATCAGTGTATTATAGTAGCATCTCTATCTGATCAGTGTATTTTAGTAGCATCTCTCTATCTGATCAGTGTATTTTAGTAGCATCTCTCTATCTGATCAGTGTATTTTAGTAGCATCTCTATCTGATCAGTGTATTTTAGTAACATCTCTCTATCTGATCAGTATATTTTAGTAACATCTCTCTATCTGATCAGTGTATTTTAGTAGCATCTCTCTCTGATCGGTATATTTTAGTAGCATCTCTATCTGATCAGTGTATTTTAGTAACATCTCTCTATCTGATCAGTGTATTTTAGTAGCATCTCTATCTGATCAGTGTATTTTAGTAGCATCTCTCTATCTGATCAGTGTATTTTAGTAGCATCTCTCTATCTGATCAGTATATTTTAGTCGCATCTCTCTATCTGATCAGTGTATTTTAGTAGCATCTCTATCTGATCAGTGTATTTTAGTAGCATCTCTCTATCTGATCAGTATATTTTAGTAGCATCTCTCTATCTGATCAGTGTATTATAGTAGCATCTCTATCTGATCAGTGTATTTTAATAGCATCTCTCTATCTGATCAGTGTATTTTAGTAGCATCTCTCTATCTGATCAGTGTATTTTAGTAGCATCTCTATCTGATCAGTATATTTTAGTAACATCTCTCTATCTGATCAGTATATTTTAGTAGCATCTCTCTCTATCTGATCAGTGTATTTTAGTAGCATCTCTCTATCTGATCAGTGTATTTTAGTAGCATCTCTCTGCTCTCTCTGTTGCTGATCAGTGTATTTTAGGAGCATCTCTCTGCTCTCTCTGTTGCTGATCAGTGTATTTTAGTAGCATCTCTCTATCTGATCAGTGTATTTTAGTAGCATCTCTCTCTATCTGATCAGTGTATTTTAGTAGCATCTCTCTATCTGATCAGTGTATTTTAGTAGCATCTCTCTCTGGTCCTGATCAGTGTATTTTATTAGCATCTCTCTATCTGATCAGTGTATTTTAGTAGCATCTCTCTATCTGATCAGTGTATTTTAGTAGCATCTCTATCTGATCAGTGTATTTTAGTAGCATCTCTCTATCTGATCAGTATATTTTAGTAGCATCTCTCTATCTGATCAGTGTATTATAGTAGCATCTCTATCTGATCAGTGTATTTTAGTAGCATCTCTCTATCTGATCAGTGTATTTTAGTAGCATCTCTCTATCTGATCAGTGTATTTTAGTAGCATCTCTATCTGATCAGTGTATTTTAGTAACATCTCTCTATCTGATCAGTATATTTTAGTAACATCTCTCTATCTGATCAGTATATTTTAGTAGCATCTCTCTCTATCTGATCAGTGTATTTTAGTAGCATCTCTCTATCTGATCAGTGTATTTTAGTAGCATCTCTCTGCTCTCTCTGTTGCTGATCAGTGTATTTTAGGAGCATCTCTCTGCTCTCTCTGTTGCTGATCAGTGTATTTTAGTAGCATCTCTCTATCTGATCAGTGTATTTTAGTAGCATCTCTCTCTATCTGATCAGTGTATTTTAGTAGCATCTCTCTATCTGATCAGTGTATTTTAGTAGCATCTCTCTCTGGTCCTGATCAGTGTATTTTAGTAGCATCTCTCTATCTGATCAGTGTATTTTAGTAGCATCTCTCTCTTTTCCTGATCAGTATATTTTAGTAGCATCTCTCTCTGGTCCTGATCAGTGTATTTTAGTAGCATCTCTCTCTATCTGATCAGTGTATTTTAGTAGCATCTCTCTATCTGATCAGTGTATTTTAGTAGCATCTCTCTCTGGTCCTGATCAGTGTATTTTAGTAGCATCTCTCTATCTGATCAGTGTATTTTAGTAGCATCTCTCTCTGTTCCTGATCAGTATATTTTAGTAGCATCTCTCTCTGTTCCTGATCAGTATATTTTAGTAGCATCTCTCTCTGGTCCTGATCACTGTATTTTAGTAGCATCTCTCTATCTGATCAGTGTATTTTAGTAGCATCTCTCTCTGTTCCTGATCAGTATATTTTAGTAGCATCTCTCTCTGGTCCTGATCAGTGTATTTTAGTAGCATCTCTCTCTATCTGATCAGTATATTTTAGTAGCATCTCTCTCTGGTCCTGATCAGTGTATTTTAGTAGCATCTCTCTCTATCTGATCAGTGTATTTTAGTAGCATCTCTATCTGATCAGTGTATTTTAGTAGCATCTCTCTCTGGTCCTGATCAGTGTATTTTAGTAGCATCTCTCTATCTGATCAGTGTATTTTAGTAGCATCTCTCTCTGTTCCTGATCAGTATATTTTAGTAGCATCTCTCTCTGGTCCTGATCAGTGTATTTTAGTAGCATCTCTCTCTATCTGATCAGTATATTATAGTAGCATCTCTCTCTGGTCCTGATCAGTGTATTTTAGTAGCATCTCTCTCTATCTGATCAGTGTATTTTAGTAGCATCTCTCTCTATCTGATCAGTGTATTTTAGTAGCATCTCTCTCTATCTGATCAGTGTATTTTAGTAGCATCTCTCTCTCTGATCAGTATATTTTAGTAGCATCTCTATCTGATCAGGGTATTTTAGTAAGATCTCTCTGCTCTCTCTATCTGATCAGTGTATTTTAGTAACATCTCTCTGCTCTCTCTATCTGATCAGTGTATTTTAGTAGCATCTCTCTCTGATCAGTATATTTTAGTAGCATCTCTATCTGATCAGTGTATTTTAGTAACATCTCTCTATCTGATCAGTGTATTTTAGTAGCATCTCTATTTGATCAGTGTATTTTAGTAGCATCTCTCTATCTGATCAGTGTATTTTAGTAGCATCTCTCTATCTGATCAGTATATTTTAGTAGCATCTCTCTATCTGATCAGTGTATTTTAGTAGCATCTCTATCTGATCAGTGTATTTTAGTAGCATCTCTCTATCTGATCAGTATATTTTAGTAGCATCTCTCTATCTGATCAGTGTATTATAGTAGCATCTCTATCTGATCAGTGTATTTTAGTAGCATCTCTCTATCTGATCAGTGTATTTTAGTAGCATCTCTCTATCTGATCAGTGTATTTTAGTAGCATCTCTCTCTCTGATCAGTATATTTTAGTAGCATCTCTATCTTATCAGGGTATTTTAGTAACATCTCTCTGCTCTCTCAATCTGATCAGTGTATTTTAGTAACATCTCTCTGCTCTCTCTATCTGATCAGTGTATTTTAGTAGCATCTCTCTCTCTGATCAGTATATTTTAGTAGCATCTCTATCTGATCAGTGTATTTTAGTAACATCTCTCTATCTGAACAGTATATTTTAGTAGCATCTCTATCTGATCAGTGTATTTTAGTAGCATCTCTCTATCTGATCAGTGTATTTTAGTAGCATCTCTCTATCTGATCAGTATATTTTAGTAGCATCTCTCTCTATCTGATCAGTGTATTTTAGTAGCATCTCTCTATCTGATCAGTGTATTTTAGTAGCATCTCTCTGCTCTCTCTGTTGCTGATCAGTGTATTTTAGTAGCATCTCTCTATCTGATCAGAGTATTTTAGTACCATCTCTCTCTATCTGATCAGTGTATTTTAGTAGCATCTCTCTATCTGATCAGTGTATTTTAGTAGCATCTCTCTCTGGTCCTGATCAGTGTATTTTAGTAGCATCTCTCTATCTGATCAGTGTATTTTAGTAGCATCTCTCTCTGTTCCTGATCAGTATATTTTAGTAGCATCTCTCTCTGGTCCTGATCAGTGTATTTTAGTAGCATCTCTCTCTATCTGATCAGTGTATTTTAGTAGCATCTCTCTATCTGATCAGTGTATTTTAGTAGCATCTCTCTCTGGTCCTGATCAGTGTATTTTAGTAGCATCTCTCTATCTGATCAGTGTATTTTAGTAGCATCTCTCTCTGTTCCTGATCAGTATATTTTAGTAGCATCTCTCTCTGTTCCTGATCAGTATATTTTAGTAGCATCTCTCTCTGGTCCTGATCAGTGTATTTTAGTAGCATCTCTCTATCTGATCAGTGTATTTTAGTAGCATCTCTCTCTGTTCCTGATCTGTATATTTTAGTAGCATCTCTCTCTGGTCCTGATCAGTGTATTTTAGTAGCATCTCTCTCTATCTGATCAGTGTATTTTAGTAGCATCTCTATCTGATCAGTGTATTTTAGTAGCATCTCTCTCTGGTCCTGATCAGTGTATTTTAGTAGCATCTCTCTATCTGATCAGTGTATTTTAGTAGCATCTCTCTCTGTTCCTGATCAGTATATTTTAGTAGCATCTCTCTCTGGTCCTGATCAGTGTATTTTAGTAGCATCTCTCTCTATCTGATCAGTATATTATAGTAGCATCTCTCTCTGGTCCTGATCAGTGTATTTTAGTAGCATCTCTCTCTATCTGATCAGTGTATTTTAGTAGCATCTCTCTCTATCTGATCAGTGTATTTTAGTAGCATCTCTCTCTATCTGATCAGTGTATTTTAGTAGCATCTCTCTCTCTGATCAGTATATTTTAGTAGCATCTCTATCTGATCAGGGTATTTTAGTAACATCTCTCTGCTCTCTCTATCTGATCAGTGTATTTTAGTAACATCTCTCTGCTCTCTCTATCTGATCAGTGTATTTTAGTAGCATCTCTCTCTGATCAGTATATTTTAGTAGCATCTCTATCTGATCAGTGTATTTTAGTAACATCTCTCTATCTGATCAGTGTATTTTAGTAGCATCTCTATCTGATCAGTGTATTTTAGTAGCATCTCTCTATCTGATCAGTGTATTTTAGTAGCATCTCTCTATCTGATCAGTATATTTTAGTAGCATCTCTCTATCTGATCAGTGTATTTTAGTAGCATCTCTATCTGATCAGTGTATTTTAGTAGAATCTCTCTATCTGATCAGTATATTTTAGTAGCATCTCTCTATCTGATCAGTGTATTTTAGTAGCATCTCTCTATCTGATCAGTATATTTTAGTAGCATCTCTCTCTATCTGATCAGTGTATTTTAGTAGCATCTCTCTATCTGATCAGAGTATTTTAGTACCATCTCTCTCTATCTGATCAGTGTATTTTAGTAGCATCTCTCTATCTGATCAGTGTATTTTAGTAGCATCTCTCTCTGGTCCTGATCAGTGTATTTTAGTAGCATCTCTCTATCTGATCAGTGTATTTTAGTAGCATCTCTCTCTGTTCCTGATCAGTATATTTTAGTAGCATCTCTCTCTGGTCCTGATCAGTGTATTTTAGTAGCATCTCTCTCTATCTGATCAGTGTATTTTAGTAGCATCTCTCTATCTGATCAGTGTATTTTAGTAGCATCTCTCTCTGGTCCTGATCAGTGTATTTTAGTAGCATCTCTCTATCTAATCAGTGTATTTTAGTAGCATCTCTCTCTGTTCCTGATCAGTATATTTTAGTAGCATCTCTCTCTGTTCCTGATCAGTATATTTTAGTAGCATCTCTCTCTGGTCCTGATCAGTGTATTTTAGTAGCATCTCTCTATCTGATCAGTGTATTTTAGTAGCATCTCTCTCTGTTCCTGATCTGTGTATTTTAGTAGCATCTCTCTCTGGTCCTGATCAGTGTATTTTAGTAGCATCTCTCTCTATCTGATCAGTGTATTTTAGTAGCATCTCTTATCTGATCAGTGTATTTTAGTAGCATCTCTCTCTGGTCCTGATCAGTGTATTTTAGTAGCATCTCTCTATCTGATCAGTGTATTTTAGTAGCATCTCTCTCTGTTCCTGATCAGTATATTTTAGTAGCATCTCTCTCTGGTCCTGATCAGTGTATTTTAGTAGCATCTCTCTCTATCTGATCAGTATATTATAGTAGCATCTCTCTCTGGTCCTGATCAGTGTATTTTAGTAGCATCTCTCTCTATCTGATCAGTGTATTTTAGTAGCATCTCTCTCTATCTGATCAGTGTATTTTAGTAGCATCTCTCTCTATCTGATCAGTGTATTTTAGTAGCATCTCTCTCTCTGATCAGTATATTTTAGTAGCATCTCTCTATCTGATCAGGGTATTTTAGTAGCATCTCTCTGCTCTCTCATCTGATCAGTGTATTTTAGTAACATCTCTCTGCTCTCTCTATCTGATCAGTGTATTTTAGTAGCATCTCTCTCTGATCAGTATATTTTAGTAGCATCTCTATCTGATCAGTGTATTTTAGTAACATCTCTCTATCTGATCAGTGTATTTTAGTAGCATCTCTATCTGATCAGTGTATTTTAGTAGCATCTCTCTATCTGATCAGTGTATTTTAGTAGCATCTCTCTATCTGATCAGTATATTTTAGTAGCATCTCTCTATCTGATCAGTGTATTTTAGTAGCATCTCTATCTGATCAGTGTATTTTAGTAGCATCTCTCTATCTGATCAGTATATTTTAGTAGCATCTCTCTATCTGATCAGTGTATTATAGTAGCATCTCTATCTGATCAGTGTATTTTAGTAGCATCTCTCTATCTGATCAGTGTATTTTAGTAGCATCTCTCTATCTGATCAGTGTATTTTAGTAGCATCTCTATCTGATCAGTGTATTTTAGTAACATCTCTCTATCTGATCAGTATATTTTAGTAACATCTCTCTATCTGATCAGTATATTTTAGTAGCATCTCTCTCTATCTGATCAGTGTATTTTAGTAGCATCTCTCTATCTGATCAGTGTATTTTAGTAGCATCTCTCTGCTCTCTCTGTTGCTGATCAGTGTATTTTAGGAGCATCTCTCTGCTCTCTCTGTTGCTGATCAGTGTATTTTAGTAGCATCTCTCTATCTGATCAGTGTATTTTAGTAGCATCTCTCTCTATCTGATCAGTGTATTTTAGTAGCATCTCTCTATCTGATCAGTGTATTTTAGTAGCATCTCTCTCTGGTCCTGATCAGTGTATTTTAGTAGCATCTCTCTATCTGATCAGTGTATTTTAGTAGCATCTCTCTCTTTTCCTGATCAGTATATTTTAGTAGCATCTCTCTCTGGTCCTGATCAGTGTATTTTAGTAGCATCTCTCTCTATCTGATCAGTGTATTTTAGTAGCATCTCTCTATCTGATCAGTGTATTTTTGTAGCATCTCTCTCTGGTCCTGATCAGTGTATTTTAGTAGCATCTCTCTATCTGATCAGTGTATTTTAGTAGCATCTCTCTCTGTTCCTGATCAGTATATTTTAGTAGCATCTCTCTCTGTTCCTGATCAGTATATTTTAGTAGCATCTCTCTCTGGTCCTGATCAGTGTATTTTAGTAGCATCTCTCTCTATCTGATCAGTGTATTTTAGTAGCATCTCTATCTGATCAGTGTATTTTAGTAGCATCTCTCTCTGGTCCTGATCAGTGTATTTTAGTAGCATCTCTCTATCTGATCAGTGTATTTTAGTAGCATCTCTCTCTGTTCCTGATCAGTATATTTTAGTAGCATCTCTCTCTGGTCCTGATCAGTGTATTTTAGTAGCATCTCTCTCTATCTGATCAGTGTATTATAGTAGCATCTCTCTCTGGTCCTGATCAGTGTATTTTAGTAGCATCTCTCTCTATCTGATCAGTGTATTTTAGTAGCATCTCTCTCTATCTGATCAGTGTATTTTAGTAGCATCTCTCTCTATCTGATCAGTGTATTTTAGTAGCATCTCTCTCTCTGATCAGTATATTTTAGTAGCATCTCTATCTGATCAGTGTATTTTAGTAAGATCTCTCTGCTCTCTCTATCTGATCAGTGTATTTTAGTAGCATCTCTCTGCTCTCTCTATCTGATCAGTGTATTTTAGTAGCATCTCTCTCTGATCAGTGTATTTTAGTAGCATCTCTATCTGATCAGTGTATTTTAGTAGCATCTCTCTATCTGATCAGTGTATTTTAGTAGCATCTCTCATCTGATCAGTGTATTTTAGTAGCATCTCTCTATCTGATCAGTGTATTTTAGTAGCATCTCTCTATCTGATCAGTGTATTTTAGTAGCATCTCTCTATCTGATCAGTGTATTTTAGTAGCATCTCTATCTGATCAGTGTATTTTAGTAGCATCTCTCTATCTGATCAGTGTATTTTAGTAGCATCTCTCTATCTGATCAGTGTATTATAGTAGCATCTCAATCTGATCAGTGTATTTTAGTAGCATCTCTCTATCTGATCAGTGTATTTTAGTAGCATCTCTCTATCTGATCAGTGTATTTTAGTAGCATCTCTCTCTGTTCCTGATCAGTATATTTTAGTAGCATCTCTCTCTGGTCCTGATCAGTGTATTTTAGTAGCATCTCTCTCTATCTGATCAGTGTATTTTAGTAGCATCTCTCTATCTGATCAGTGTATTTTAGTAGCATCTCTCTCTGGTCCTGATCAGTGTATTTTAGTAGCATCTCTCTATCTGATCAGTGTATTTTAGTAGCATCTCTCTCTGTTCCTGATCAGTATATTTTAGTAGCATCTCTCTCTGGTCCTGATCAGTGTATTTTAGTAGCATCTCTCTCTATCTGATCAGTGTATTTTAGTAGCATCTCTCTATCTGATCAGTGTATTTTAGTAGCATCTCTCTCTGGTCCTGATCAGTGTATTTTAGTAGCATCTCTCTATCTAATCAGTGTATTTTAGTAGCATCTCTCTCTGTTCCTCATCAGTATATTTTAGTAGCATCTCTCTCTGTTCCTGATCAGTATATTTTAGTAGCATCTCTCTCTGGTCCTGATCAGTGTATTTTAGTAGCATCTCTCTATCTGATCAGTGTATTTTAGTAGCATCTCTCTCTGTTCCTGATCTGTATATTTTAGTAGCATCTCTCTCTGGTCCTGATCAGTGTATTTTAGTAGCATCTCTCTCTATCTGATCAGTGTATTTTAGTAGCATCTCTATCTGATCAGTGTATTTTAGTAGCATCTCTCTCTGGTCCTGATCAGTGTATTTTAGTAGCATCTCTCTATCTGATCAGTGTATTTTAGTAGCATCTCTCTCTGTTCCTGATCAGTATATTTTAGTAGCATCTCTCTCTGGTCCTGATCAGTGTATTTTAGTAGCATCTCTCTCTATCTGATCAGTATATTTTAGTAGCATCTCTCTCTGGTCCTGATCAGTGTATTTTAGTAGCATCTCTCTCTATCTGATCAGTGTATTTTAGTAGCATCTCTCTCTATCTGATCAGTGTATTTTAGTAGCATCTCTCTCATCTGATCAGTGTATTTTAGTAGCATCTCTCTCTCTGATCAGTATATTTTAGTAGCATCTCTATCTGATCAGTGTATTTTAGTAACATCTCTCTGCTCTTATCTGATCAGTGTATTTTAGTAACATCTCTCTGCTCTCTATCTGATCAGTGTATTTTAGTAGCATCTCTCTCTGATCAGTATATTTTAGTAGCATCTCTATCTGATCAGTGTATTTTAGTAACATCTCTCTATCTGATCAGTGTATTTTAGTAGCATCTCTATCTGATCAGTGTATTTTAGTAGCATCTCTCTATCTGATCAGTGTATTTTAGTAGCATCTCTCTATCTGATCAGTATATTTTAGTAGCATCTCTCTATCTGATCAGTGTATTTTAGTAGCATCTCTATCTGATCAGTGTATTTTAGTAGCATCTCTCTATCTGATCAGTATATTTTAGTAGCATCTCTCTATCTGATCAGTGTATTATAGTAGCATCTCTATCTGATCAGTGTATTTTAGTAGCATCTCTCTATCTGATCAGTGTATTTTAGTAGCATCTCTCTATCTGATCAGTGTATTTTAGTAGCATCTCTATCTGATCAGTGTATTTTAGTAACATCTCTCTATCTGATCAGTATATTTTAGTAACATCTCTCTATCTGATCAGTATATTTTAGTAGCATCTCTCTCTATCTGATCAGTGTATTTTAGTAGCATCTCTCTATCTGATCAGTGTATTTTAGTAGCATCTCTCTGCTCTCTCTGTTGCTGATCAGTGTATTTTAGTAGCATCTCTCTGCTCTCTCTGTTGCTGATCAGTGTATTTTAGTAGCATCTCTCTATCTGATCAGTGTATTTTAGTAGCATCTCTCTCTATCTGATCAGTGTATTTTAGTAGCATCTCTCTATCTGATCAGTGTATTTTAGTAGCATCTCTCTCTGGTCCTGATCAGTGTATTTTAGTAGCATCTCTCTATCTGATCAGTGTATTTTAGTAGCATCTCTCTCTTTCCTGATCAGTATATTTTAGTAGCATCTCTCTCTGGTCCTGATCAGTGTATTTTAGTAGCATCTCTCTCATCTGATCAGTGTATTTTAGTAGCATCTCTCTATCTGATCAGTGTATTTTTGTAGCATCTCTCTCTGGTCCTGATCAGTGTATTTTAGTAGCATCTCTCTATCTGATCAGTGTATTTTAGTAGCATCTCTCTCTGTTCCTGATCAGTGTATTTTAGTAGCATCTCTCTCTGTTCCTGATCAGTATATTTTAGTAGCATCTCTCTCTGGTCCTGATCAGTGTATTTTAGTAGCATCTCTCTCTATCTGATCAGTGTATTTTAGTAGCATCTCTATCTGATCAGTGTATTTTAGTAGCATCTCTCTCTGGTCCTGATCAGTGTATTTTAGTAGCATCTCTCTATCTGATCAGTGTATTTTAGTAGCATCTCTCTCTGTTCCTGATCAGTATATTTTAGTAGCATCTCTCTCTGGTCCTGATCAGTGTATTTTAGTAGCATCTCTCTCTATCTGATCAGTATATTATAGTAGCATCTCTCTCTGGTCCTGATCAGTGTATTTTAGTAGCATCTCTCTCTATCTGATCAGTGTATTTTAGTAGCATCTCTCTCTATCTGATCAGTGTATTTTAGTAGCATCTCTCTCTATCTGATCAGTGTATTTTAGTAGCATCTCTCTCTCTGATCAGTATATTTTAGTAGCATCTCTATCTGATCAGGGTATTTTAGTAAGATCTCTCTGCTCTCTCTATCTGATCAGTGTATTTTAGTAACATCTCTCTGCTTCTCTATCTGATCAGTGTATTTTAGTAGCATCTCTCTCTGATCAGTATATTTTAGTAGCATCTCTATCTGATCAGTGTATTTTAGTAACATCTCTCTATCTGATCAGTGTATTTTAGTAGCATCTCTATTTGATCAGTGTATTTTAGTAGCATCTCTCTATCTGATCAGTGTATTTTAGTAGCATCTCTCTATCTGATCAGTATATTTTAGTAGCATCTCTCTATCTGATCAGTGTATTTTAGTAGCATCTCTATCTGATCAGTGTATTTTAGTAGCATCTCTCTATCTGATCAGTATATTTTAGTAGCATCTCTCTATCTGATCAGTGTATTATAGTAGCATCTCTATCTGATCAGTGTATTTTAGTAGCATCTCTCTATCTGATCAGTGTATTTTAGTAGCATCTCTCTATCTGATCAGTGTATTTTAGTAGCATCTCTCTGCTCTCTCTGTTGCTGATCAGTGTATTTTAGTAGCATCTCTCTATCTGATCAGAGTATTTTAGTACCATCTCTCTCTATCTGATCAGTGTATTTTAGTAGCATCTCTCTATCTGATCAGTGTATTTTAGTAGCATCTCTCTCTGGTCCTGATCAGTGTATTTTAGTAGCATCTCTCTATCTGATCAGTGTATTTTAGTAGCATCTCTCTCTGTTCCTGATCAGCATATTTTAGTAGCATCTCTCTCTGGTCCTGATCAGTGTATTTTAGTAGCATCTCTCTCTATCTGATCAGTGTATTTTAGTAGCATCTCTCTATCTGATCAGTGTATTTTAGTAGCATCTCTCTCTGGTCCTGATCAGTGTATTTTAGTAGCATCTCTCTATCTGATCAGTGTATTTTAGTAGCATCTCTCTCTGTTCCTGATCAGTATATTTTAGTAGCATCTCTCTCTGTTCCTGATCAGTATATTTTAGTAGCATCTCTCTCTGGTCCTGATCAGTGTATTTTAGTAGCATCTCTCTATCTGATCAGTGTATTTTAGTAGCATCTCTCTCTGTTCCTGATCTGTATATTTTAGTAGCATCTCTCTCTGGTCCTGATCAGTGTATTTTAGTAGCATCTCTCTCTATCTGATCAGTGTATTTTAGTAGCATCTCTATCTGATCAGTGTATTTTAGTAGCATCTCTCTCTGGTCCTGATCAGTGTATTTTAGTAGCATCTCTCTATCTGATCAGTGTATTTTAGTAGCATCTCTCTCTGTTCCTGATCAGTATATTTTAGTAGCATCTCTCTCTGGTCCTGATCAGTGTATTTTAGTAGCATCTCTCTCTATCTGATCAGTATATTATAGTAGCATCTCTCTCTGGTCCTGATCAGTGTATTTTAGTAGCATCTCTCTCTATCTGATCAGTGTATTTTAGTAGCATCTCTCTCTATCTGATCAGTGTATTTTAGTAGCATCTCTCTCTATCTGATCAGTGTATTTTAGTAGCATCTCTCTCTCTGATCAGTATATTTTAGTAGCATCTCTATCTGATCAGGGTATTTTAGTAACATCTCTCTGCTCTCTCTATCTGATCAGTGTATTTTAGTAACATCTCTCTGCTCTCTCTATCTGATCAGTGTATTTTAGTAGCATCTCTCTCTGATCAGTATATTTTAGTAGCATCTCTATCTGATCAGTGTATTTTAGTAACATCTCTCTATCTGATCAGTGTATTTTAGTAGCATCTCTATCTGATCAGTGTATTTTAGTAGCATCTCTCTATCTGATCAGTGTATTTTAGTAGCATCTCTCTCTGGTCCTGATCAGTGTATTTTAGTAGCATCTCTCTATCTGATCAGTGTATTTTAGTAGCATCTCTCTCTGTTCCTGATCAGTATATTTTAGTAGCATCTCTCTCTGTTCCTGATCAGTATATTTTAGTAGCATCTCTCTCTGGTCCTGATCAGTGTATTTTAGTAGCATCTCTCTATCTGATCAGTGTATTTTAGTAGCATCTCTCTCTGTTCCTGATCTGTATATTTTAGTAGCATCTCTCTCTGGTCCTGATCAGTGTATTTTAGTAGCATCTCTCTCTATCTGATCAGTGTATTTTAGTAGCATCTCTATCTGATCAGTGTATTTTAGTAGCATCTCTCTCTGGTCCTGATCAGTGTATTTTAGTAGCATCTCTCTATCTGATCAGTGTATTTTAGTAGCATCTCTCTCTGTTCCTGATCAGTATATTTTAGTAGCATCTCTCTCTGGTCCTGATCAGTGTATTTTAGTAGCATCTCTCTCTATCTGATCAGTATATTATAGTAGCATCTCTCTCTGGTCCTGATCAGTGTATTTTAGTAGCATCTCTCTCTATCTGATCAGTGTATTTTAGTAGCATCTCTCTCTATCTGATCAGTGTATTTTAGTAGCATCTCTCTCTATCTGATCAGTGTATTTTAGTAGCATCTCTCTCTCTGATCAGTATATTTTAGTAGCATCTCTATCTGATCAGGGTATTTTAGTAACATCTCTCTGCTCTCTCTATCTGATCAGTGTATTTTAGTAACATCTCTCTGCTCTCTCTATCTGATCAGTGTATTTTAGTAGCATCTCTCTCTGATCAGTATATTTTAGTAGCATCTCTTATCTGATCAGTGTATTTTAGTAACATCTCTCTATCTGATCAGTGTATTTTAGTAGCATCTCTATCTGATCAGTGTATTTTAGTAGCATCTCTCTATCTGATCAGTGTATTTTAGTAGCATCTCTCTATCTGATCAGTATATTTTAGTAGCATCTCTCTATCTGATCAGTGTATTTTAGTAGCATCTCTATCTGATCAGTGTATTTTAGTAGAATCTCTCTATCTGATCAGTATATTTTAGTAGCATCTCTCTATCTGATCAGTGTATTATAGTAGCATCTCTATCTGATCAGTGTATTTTAGTAGCATCTCTCTATCTGATCAGTGTATTTTAGTAGCATCTCTCTATCTGATCAGTGTATTTTAGTAGCATCTCTATCTGATCAGTGTATTTTAGTAACATCTCTCTATCTGATCAGTATATTTTAGTAACATCTCTCTATCTGATCAGTATATTTTAGTAGCATCTCTCTGCTCTCTCTGTTGCTGATCAGTGTATTTTAGTAGCATCTCTCTGCTCTCTCTGTTGCTGATCAGTGTATTTTAGTAGCATCTCTCTATCTGATCAGTGTATTTTAGTAGCATCTCTCTCTATCTGATCAGTGTATTTTAGTAGCATCTCTCTATCTGATCAGTGTATTTTAGTAGCATCTCTCTCTGGTCCTGATCAGTGTATTTTAGTAGCATCTCTCTATCTGATCAGTGTATTTTAGTAGCATCTCTCTCTTTTCCTGATCAGTATATTTTAGTAGCATCTCTCTCTGGTCCTGATCAGTGTATTTTAGTAGCATCTCTCTCTATCTGATCAGTGTATTTTAGTAGCATCTCTCTATCTGATCAGTGTATTTTTGTAGCATCTCTCTCTGGTCCTGATCAGTGTATTTTAGTAGCATCTCTCTATCTGATCAGTGTATTTTAGTAGCATCTCTCTCTGTTCCTGATCAGTATATTTTAGTAGCATCTCTCTCTGTTCCTGATCAGTATATTTTAGTAGCATCTCTCTCTGGTCCTGATCAGTGTATTTTAGTAGCATCTCTCTATCTGATCAGTGTATTTTAGTAGCATCTCTCTCTGTTCCTGATCAGTATATTTTAGTAGCATCTCTCTCTGGTCCTGATCAGTGTATTTTAGTAGCATCTCTCTCTATCTGATCAGTATATTTTAGTAGCATCTCTCTCTGGTCCTGATCAGTGTATTTTAGTAGCATCTCTCTCTATCTGATCAGTGTATTTTAGTAGCATCTCTCTCTCTGATCAGTATATTTTAGTAGCATCTCTATCTGATCAGGGTATTTTAGTAACATCTCTCTGCTCTCTCTATCTGATCAGTGTATTTTAGTAACATCTCTGCTCTCTCTATCTGATCAGTGTATTTTAGTAGCATCTCTCTCTCTGATCAGTATATTTTAGTAGCATCTCTATCTGATCAGTGTATTTTAGTAACATCTCTCTATCTGATCAGTATATTTTAGTAGCATCTCTATCTGATCAGTGTATTTTAGTAGCATCTCTCTATCTGATCAGTGTATTTTAGTAGCATCTCTCTATCTGATCAGTATATTTTAGTAGCATCTCTCTCTATCTGATCAGTGTATTTTAGTAGCATCTCTCTATCTGATCAGTGTATTTTAGTACCATCTCTCTGCTCTCTCTGTTGCTGATCAGTGTATTTTAGTAGCATCTCTCTGCTCTCTCTGTTGCTGATCAGTGTATTTTAGTAGCATCTCTCTATCTGATCAGTGTATTTTAGTAGCATCTCTCTATCTGATCAGTGTATTTTAGTAGCATCTCTCTATCTGATCAGTGTATTTTAGTAGCATCTCTCTCTGGTCCTGATCAGTGTATTTTAGTAGCATCTCTCTATCTGATCAGTGTATATTAGTAGCATCTCTCTCTGTTCCTGATCAGTATATTTTAGTAGCATCTCTCTCTGGTCCTGATCAGTGTATTTTAGTAGCATCTCTCTCTATCTGATCAGTGTATTTTAGTAGCATCTCTCTATCTGATCAGTGTATTTTAGTAGCATCTCTCTCTGGTCCTGATCAGTGTATTTTAGTAGCATCTCTCTATCTGATCAGTGTATTTTAGTAGCATCTCTCTCTGTTCCTGATCAGTATATTTTAGTAGCATCTCTCTCTGTTCCTGATCAGTATATTTTAGTAGCATCTCTCTCTGGTCCTGATCAGTGTATTTTAGTAACATCTCTCTCTGTTCCTGATCAGTATATTTTAGTAGCATCTCTCTCTGGTCCTGATCAGTGTATTTTAGTAGCATCTCTCTCTATCTGATCAGTATATTTTAGTAGCATCTCTCTCTGGTCCTGATCAGTGTATTTTAGTAGCATCTCTCTCTATCTGATCAGTGTATTTTAGTAGCATCTCTCTCTATCTGATCAGTGTATTTTAGTAGCATCTCTCTCTATCTGATCAGTGTATTTTAGTAGCATCTCTCTCTCTGATCAGTATATTTTAGTAGCATCTCTCTATCTGATCAGGGTATTTTAGTAACATCTCTCTGCTCTCTCTATCTGATCAGTGTATTTTAGTAACATCTCTCTGCTCTCTCTATCTGATCAGTGTATTTTAATAGCATCTCTCTCTCTGATCAGTATATTTTAGTAGCATCTCTATCTGATCAGTGTATTTTAGTAACATCTCTCTATCTGATCAGTGTATTTTAGTAGCATCTCTATCTGATCAGTGTATTTTAGTAGCATCTCTCTATCTGATCAGTGTATTTTAGTAGCATCTCTCTATCTGATCAGTATATTTTAGTAGCATCTCTCTATCTGATCAGTGTATTTTAGTAGCATCTCTATCTGATCAGTGTATTTTAGTAGCATCTCTCTATCTGATCAGTATATTTTAGTAGCATCTCTCTATCTGATCAGTGTATTATAGTAGCATCTCTATCTGATCAGTGTATTTTAGTAGCATCTCTCTATCTGATCAGTGTATTTTAGTAGCATCTCTCTATCTGATCAGTATATTTTAGTAGCATCTCTCTCTATCTGATCAGTGTATTTTAGTAGCATCTCTCTCTATCTGATCAGTGTATTTTAGTAGCATCTCTCTCTCTGATCAGTATATTTTAGTAGCATCTCTATCTGATCAGGGTATTTTAGTAACATCTCTCTGCTCTCTCTATCTGATCAGTGTATTTTAGTAATATCTCTCTCTATCTGATCAGTGTATTTTAGTAGCATCTCTATCTATCTGATCAGTGTATTTTAGTAGCATCTCTCTCTATCTGATCAGTGTATTTTAGTAGCATCTCTCTCTCTGATCAGTATATTTTAGTAGCATCTCTATCTGATCAGGGTATTTTAGTAACATCTCTCTGCTCTCTCTATCTGATCAGTGTATTTTAGTAACATCTCTCTGCTCTCTCTATCTGATCAGTGTATTTTAGTAGCATCTCTCTCTCTGATCAGTATATTTTAGTAGCATCTCTATCTGATCTGTGTATTTTAGTAACATCTCTCTATCTGATCAGTATATTTTAGTAGCATCTCTATCTGATCAGTGTATTTTAGTAGCATCTCTCTCTCTGATCAGTGTATTTTAGTAGCATCTCTCTATCTGATCAGTATATTTTAGTAGCATCTCTCTCTATCTGATCAGTGTATTTTAGTAGCATCTCTCTGCTCTCTCTGTTGCTGATCAGTGTATTTTAGTAGCATCTCTCTATCTGATCAGAGTATTTTAGTACCATCTCTCTCTATCTGATCAGTGTATTTTAGTAGCATCTCTCTATCTGATCAGTGTATTTTAGTAGCATCTCTCTCTGGTCCTGATCAGTGTATTTTAGTAGCATCTCTCTATCTGATCAGTGTATATTAGTAGCATCTCTCTCTGTTCCTGATCCGTATATTTTAGTAGCATCTCTCTCTGGTCCTGATCAGTGTATTTTAGTAGCATCTCTCTCTATCTGATCAGTGTATTTTAGTAGCATCTCTCTATCTGATCAGTGTATTTTAGTAGCATCTCTCTCTGGTCCTGATCAGTGTATTTTAGTAGCATCTCTCTATCTGATCAGTGTATTTTAGTAGCATCTCTCTCTGTTCCTGATCAGTATATTTTAGTAGCATCTCTCTCTGTTCCTGATCAGTATATTTTAGTAGCATCTCTCTCTGGTCCTGATCAGTGTATTTTAGTAGCATCTCTCTATCTGATCAGTGTATTTTAGTAGCATCTCTCTCTGTTCCTGATCAGTATATTTTAGTAGCATCTCTCTCTGGTCCTGATCAGTGTATTTTAGTAGCATCTCTCTCTATCTGATCAGTGTATTTTAGTAGCATCTCTATCTGATCAGTGTATTTTAGTAGCATCTCTCTCTGGTCCTGATCAGTGTATTTTAGTAGCATCTCTCTCTGGTCCTGATCAGTGTATTTTAGTAGCATCTCTCTCTATCTGATCAGTATATTATAGTAGCATCTCTCTCTGGTCCTGATCAGTGTATTTTAATAGCATCTCTCTCTATCTGATCAGTGTATTTTAGTAGCATCTCTCTCTATCTGATCAGTGTATTTTAGTAGCATCTCTCTCTATCTGATCAGTGTATTTTAGTAGCATCTCTCTCTCTGATCAGTGTATTTTAGTAGCATCTCTCTCTGGTCCTGATCAGTGTATTTTAGTAGCATCTCTCTATCTGATCAGTGTATTTTAGTAGCATCTCTCTCTGGTCCTGATCAGTGTATTTTAGTAGCATCTCTCTATCTGATCAGTGTATTTTAGTAGCATCTCTCTCTGTTCCTGATCAGTATATTTTAGTAGCATCTCTCTCTGTTCCTGATCAGTATATTTTAGTAGCATCTCTCTCTGGTCCTGATCAGTGTATTTTAGTAGCATCTCTCTATCTGATCAGTGTATTTTAGTAGCATCTCTCTCTGTTCCTGATCAGTATATTTTAGTAGCATCTCTCTCTGGTCCTGATCAGTGTATTTTAGTAGCATCTCTCTCTATCTGATCAGTATATTTTAGTAGCATCTCTCTCTGGTCCTGATCAGTGTATTTTAGTAGCATCTCTCTCTGGTCCTGATCAGTGTATTTTAGTAGCATCTCTCTCTGGTCCTGATCAGTGTATTTTAGTAGCATCTCTCTATCTGATCAGTGTATTTTAGTAGCATCTCTCTCTGTTCCTGATCAGTATATTTTAGTAGCATCTCTCTCTGGTCCTGATCAGTGTATTTTAGTAGCATCTCTCTCTATCTGATCAGTATATTATAGTAGCATCTCTCTCTGGTCCTGATCAGTGTATTTTAGTAGCATCTCTCTCTATCTGATCAGTGTATTTTAGTAGCATCTCTCTCTATCTGATCAGTGTATTTTAGTAGCATCTCTCTCTATCTGATCAGTGTATTTTAGTAGCATCTCTCTCTCTGATCAGTATATTTTAGTAGCATCTCTATCTGATCAGGGTATTTTAGTAACATCTCTCTGCTCTCTCTATCTGATCAGTGTATTTTAGTAACATCTCTCTGCTCTCTCTATCTGATCAGTGTATTTTAGTAGCATCTCTCTCTGATCAGTATATTTTAGTAGCATCTCTATCTGATCAGTGTATTTTAGTAACATCTCTCTATCTGATCAGTGTATTTTAGTAGCATCTCTATCTGATCAGTGTATTTTAGTAGCATCTCTCTATCTGATCAGTGTATTTTAGTAGCATCTCTCTATCTGATCAGTATATTTTAGTAGCATCTCTCTATCTGATCAGTGTATTTTAGTAGCATCTCTCTCTATCTGATCAGTGTATTTTAGTAGCATCTCTCTCTCTGATCAGTATATTTTAGTAGCATCTCTATCTGATCAGTGTATTTTAGTAACATCTCTCTGCTCTCTCATCTGATCAGTGTATTTTAGTAACATCTCTCTCATCTGATCAGTGTATTTTAGTAGCATCTCTATCTATCTGATCAGTGTATTTTAGTAGCATCTCTCTCTATCTGATCAGTGTATTTTAGTAGCATCTCTCTCTCTGATCAGTATATTTTAGTAGCATCTCTATCTGATCAGTGTATTTTAGTAACATCTCTCTGCTCTCTCTATCTGATCAGTGTATTTTAGTAGCATCTCTCTGCTCTCTCTATCTGATCAGTGTATTTTAGTAGCATCTCTCTCTCTGATCAGTATATTTTAGTAGCATCTCTATCTGATCTGTGTATTTTAGTAACATCTCTCTATCTGATCAGTATATTTTAGTAGCATCTCTATCTGATCAGTGTATTTTAGTAGCATCTCTCTCTCTGATCAGTGTATTTTAGTAGCATCTCTCTATCTGATCAGTATATTTTAGTAGCATCTCTCTCTATCTGATCAGTGTATTTTAGTAGCATCTCTCTGCTCTCTCTGTTGCTGATCAGTGTATTTTAGTAGCATCTCTCTATCTGATCAGTGTATTTTAGTACCATCTCTCTCTATCTGATCAGTGTATTTTAGTAGCATCTCTCTATCTGATCAGTGTATTTTAGTAGCATCTCTCTCTGGTCCTGATCAGTGTATTTTAGTAGCATCTCTCTATCTGATCAGTGTATATTAGTAGCATCTCTCTCTGTTCCTGATCAGTATATTTTAGTAGCATCTCTCTCTGGTCCTGATCAGTGTATTTTAGTAGCATCTCTCTCTATCTGATCAGTGTATTTTAGTAGCATCTCTCTATCTGATCAGTGTATTTTAGTAGCATCTCTCTCTGGTCCTGATCAGTGTATTTTAGTAGCATCTCTCTATCTGATCAGTGTATTTTAGTAGCATCTCTCTCTGTTCCTGATCAGTATATTTTAGTAGCATCTCTCTCTGTTCCTGATCAGTATATTTTAGTAGCATCTCTCTCTGGTCCTGATCAGTGTATTTTAGTAGCATCTCTCTATCTGATCAGTGTATTTTAGTAGCATCTCTCTCTGTTCCTGATCAGTATATTTTAGTAGCATCTCTCTCTGGTCCTGATCAGTGTATTTTAGTAGCATCTCTCTCTATCTGATCAGTGTATTTTAGTAGCATCTCTATCTGATCAGTGTATTTTAGTAGCATCTCTCTCTGGTCCTGATCAGTGTATTTTAGTAGCATCTCTCTCTGGTCCTGATCAGTGTATTTTAGTAGCATCTCTCTCTATCTGATCAGTGTATTATAGTAGCATCTCTCTCTGGTCCTGATCAGTGTATTTTAGTAGCATCTCTCTCTATCTGATCAGTGTATTTTAGTAGCATCTCTCTCTATCTGATCAGTGTATTTTAGTAGCATCTCTCTCTATCTGATCAGTGTATTTTAGTAGCATCTCTCTCTCTGATCAGTGTATTTTAGTAGCATCTCTCTCTGGTCCTGATCAGTGTATTTTAGTAGCATCTCTCTATCTGATCAGTGTATTTTAGTAGCATCTCTCTCTGGTCCTGATCAGTGTATTTTAGTAGCATCTCTCTATCTGATCAGTGTATTTTAGTAGCATCTCTCTCTGTTCCTGATCAGTATATTTTAGTAGCATCTCTCTCTGTTCCTGATCAGTATATTTTAGTAGCATCTCTCTCTGGTCCTGATCAGTGTATTTTAGTAGCATCTCTCTATCTGATCAGTGTATTTTAGTAGCATCTCTCTCTGTTCCTGATCAGTATATTTTAGTAGCATCTCTCTCTGGTCCTGATCAGTGTATTTTAGTAGCATCTCTCTCTATCTGATCAGTATATTTTAGTAGCATCTCTCTCTGGTCCTGATCAGTGTATTTTAGTAGCATCTCTCTCTGGTCCTGATCAGTGTATTTTAGTAGCATCTCTCTCTGGTCCTGATCAGTGTATTTTAGTAGCATCTCTCTATCTGATCAGTGTATTTTAGTAGCATCTCTCTCTGTTCCTGATCAGTATATTTTAGTAGCATCTCTCTCTGGTCCTGATCAGTGTATTTTAGTAGCATCTCTCTCTATCTGATCAGTATATTATAGTAGCATCTCTCTCTGGTCCTGATCAGTGTATTTTAGTAGCATCTCTCTCTATCTGATCAGTGTATTTTAGTAGCATCTCTCTCTATCTGATCAGTGTATTTTAGTAGCATCTCTCTCTATCTGATCAGTGTATTTTAGTAGCATCTCTCTCTCTGATCAGTATATTTTAGTAGCATCTCTATCTGATCAGGGTATTTTAGTAACATCTCTCTGCTCTCTCTATCTGATCAGTGTATTTTAGTAGCATCTCTCTGCTCTCTCTATCTGATCAGTGTATTTTAGTAGCATCTCTCTCTGATCAGTATATTTTAGTAGCATCTCTATCTGATCAGTGTATTTTAGTAACATCTCTCTATCTGATCAGTGTATTTTAGTAGCATCTCTATCTGATCAGTGTATTTTAGTAGCATCTCTCTATCTGATCAGTGTATTTTAGTAGCATCTCTCTATCTGATCAGTATATTTTAGTAGCATCTCTCTCTATCTGATCAGTGTATTTTAGTAGCATCTCTCTCTATCTGATCAGTGTATTTTAGTAGCATCTCTCTCTCTGATCAGTATATTTTAGTAGCATCTCTATCTGATCAGGGTATTTTAGTAACATCTCTCTGCTCTCTCTATCTGATCAGTGTATTTTAGTAATATCTCTCTCTATCTGATCAGTGTATTTTAGTAGCATCTCTATCTATCTGATCAGTGTATTTTAGTAGCATCTCTCTCTATCTGATCAGTGTATTTTAGTAGCATCTCTCTCTCTGATCAGTATATTTTAGTAGCATCTCTATCTGATCAGGGTATTTTAGTAACATCTCTCTGCTCTCTCTATCTGATCAGTGTATTTTAGTAACATCTCTCTGCTCTCTCTATCTGATCAGTGTATTTTAGTAGCATCTCTCTCTCTGATCAGTATATTTTAGTAGCATCTCTATCTGATCTGTGTATTTTAGTAACATCTCTCTATCTGATCAGTATATTTTAGTAGCATCTCTATCTGATCAGTGTATTTTAGTAGCATCTCTCTCTCTGATCAGTGTATTTTAATAGCATCTCTCTATCTGATCAGTATATTTTAGTAGCATCTCTCTCTATCTGATCAGTGTATTTTAGTAGCATCTCTCTGCTCTCTCTGTTGCTGATCAGTGTATTTTAGTAGCATCTCTCTATCTGATCAGAGTATTTTAGTACCATCTCTCTCTATCTGATCAGTGTATTTTAGTAGCATCTCTCTATCTGATCAGTGTATTTTAGTAGCATCTCTCTCTGGTCCTGATCAGTGTATTTTAGTAGCATCTCTCTATCTGATCAGTGTATATTAGTAGCATCTCTCTCTGTTCCTGATCAGTATATTTTAGTAGCATCTCTCTCTGGTCCTGATCAGTGTATTTTAGTAGCATCTCTCTCTATCTGATCAGTGTATTTTAGTAGCATCTCTCTATCTGATCAGTGTATTTTAGTAGCATCTCTCTCTGGTCCTGATCAGTGTATTTTAGTAGCATCTCTCTATCTGATCAGTGTATTTTAGTAGCATCTCTCTCTGTTCCTGATCAGTATATTTTAGTAGCATCTCTCTCTGTTCCTGATCAGTATATTTTAGTAGCATCTCTCTCTGGTCCTGATCAGTGTATTTTAGTAGCATCTCTCTATCTGATCAGTGTATTTTAGTAGCATCTCTCTCTGTTCCTGATCAGTATATTTTAGTAGCATCTCTCTCTGGTCCTGATCAGTGTATTTTAGTAGCATCTCTCTCTATCTGATCAGTGTATTTTAGTAGCATCTCTATCCGATCAGTGTATTTTAGTAGCATCTCTCTCTGGTCCTGATCAGTGTATTTTAGTAGCATCTCTCTCTGGTCCTGATCAGTGTATTTTAGTAGCATCTCTCTCTATCTGATCAGTATATTATAGTAGCATCTCTCTCTGGTCCTGATCAGTGTATTTTAGTAGCATCTCTCTCTATCTGATCAGTGTATTTTAGTAGCATCTCTCTCTATCTGATCAGTGTATTTTAGTAGCATCTCTCTCTATCTGATCAGTGTATTTTAGTAGCATCTCTCTCTCTGATCAGTGTATTTTAGTAGCATCTCTCTCTGGTCCTGATCAGTGTATTTTAGTAGCATCTCTCTATCTGATCAGTGTATTTTAGTAGCTTCTCTCTCTGGTCCTGATCAGTGTATTTTAGTAGCATCTCTCTATCTGATCAGTGTATTTTAGTAGCATCTCTCTCTGTTCCTGATCAGTATATTTTAGTAGCATCTCTCTCTGTTCCTGATCAGTATATTTTAGTAGCATCTCTCTCTGGTCCTGATCAGTGTATTTTAGTAGCATCTCTCTATCTGATCAGTGTATTTTAGTAGCATCTCTCTCTGTTCCTGATCAGTATATTTTAGTAGCATCTCTCTCTGGTCCTGATCAGTGTATTTTAGTAGCATCTCTCTCTATCTGATCAGTATATTTTAGTAGCATCTCTCTCTGGTCCTGATCAGTGTATTTTAGTAGCATCTCTCTCTGGTCCTGATCAGTGTATTTTAGTAGCATCTCTCTCTGGTCCTGATCAGTGTATTTTAGTAGCATCTCTCTATCTGATCAGTGTATTTTAGTAGCATCTCTCTCTGTTCCTGATCAGTATATTTTAGTAGCATCTCTCTCTGGTCCTGATCAGTGTATTTTAGTAGCATCTCTCTCTATCTGATCAGTATATTATAGTAGCATCTCTCTCTGGTCCTGATCAGTGTATTTTAGTAGCATCTCTCTCTATCTGATCAGTGTATTTTAGTAGCATCTCTCTCTATCTGATCAGTGTATTTTAGTAGCATCTCTCTCTATCTGATCAGTGTATTTTAGTAGCATCTCTCTCTCTGATCAGTATATTTTAGTAGCATCTCTATCTGATCAGGGTATTTTAGTAACATCTCTCTGCTCTCTCTATCTGATCAGTGTATTTTAGTAACATCTCTCTGCTCTCTCTATCTGATCAGTGTATTTTAGTAGCATCTCTCTCTGATCAGTATATTTTAGTAGCATCTCTATCTGATCAGTGTATTTTAGTAACATCTCTCTATCTGATCAGTGTATTTTAGTAGCATCTCTATCTGATCAGTGTATTTTAGTAGCATCTCTCTATCTGATCAGTGTATTTTAGTAGCATCTCTCTATCTGATCAGTATATTTTAGTAGCATCTCTCTATCTGATCAGTGTATTTTAGTAGCATCTCTATCTGATCAGTGTATTTTAGTAGCATCTCTCTATCTGATCAGTATATTTTAGTAGCATCTCTCTATCTGATCAGTGTATTATAGTAGCATCTCTATCTGATCAGTGTATTTTAGTAGCATCTCTCTATCTGATCAGTGTATTTTAGTAGCATCTCTCTATCTGATCAGTGTATTTTAGTAGCATCTCTATCTGATCAGTGTATTTTAGTAACATCTCTCTATCTGATCAGTATATTTTAGTAACATCTCTCTATCTGATCAGTATATTTTAGTAGCATCTCTCTCTATCTGATCAGTGTATTTTAGTAGCATCTCTCTATCTGATCAGTGTATTTTAGTAGCATCTCTCTGCTCTCTCTGTTGCTGATCAGTGTATTTTAGTAGCATCTCTCTGCTCTCTCTGTTGCTGATCAGTGTATTTTAGTAGCATCTCTCTATCTGATCAGTGTATTTTAGTAGCATCTCTCTCTATATGATCAGTGTATTTTAGTAGCATCTCTCTATCTGATCAGTGTATTTTAGTAGCATCTCTCTCTGGTCCTGATCAGTGTATTTTAGTAGCATCTCTCTATCTGATCAGTGTATTTTAGTAGCATCTCTCTCTTTTCCTGATCAGTATATTTTAGTAGCATCTCTCTCTGGTCCTGATCAGTGTATTTTAGTAGCATCTCTCTCTATCTGATCAGTGTATTTTAGTAGCATCTCTCTATCTGATCAGTGTATTTTAGTAGCATCTCTCTCTGGTCCTGATCAGTGTATTTTAGTAGCATCTCTCTATCTGATCAGTGTATTTTAGTAGCATCTCTCTCTGTTCCTGATCAGTATATTTTAGTAGCATCTCTCTCTGTTCCTGATCAGTATATTTTAGTAGCATCTCTCTCTGGTCCTGATCAGTGTATTTTAGTAGCATCTCTCTATCTGATCAGTGTATTTTAGTAGCATCTCTCTCTGTTCCTGATCAGTATATTTTAGTAGCATCTCTCTCTGGTCCTGATCAGTGTATTTTAGTAGCATCTCTCTCTATCTGATCAGTATATTTTAGTAGCATCTCTCTCTGGTCCTGATCAGTGTATTTTAGTAGCATCTCTCTCTATCTGATCAGTGTATTTTAGTAGCATCTCTCTCTCTGATCAGTATATTTTAGTAGCATCTCTATCTGATCAGGGTATTTTAGTAACATCTCTCTGCTCTCTCTATCTGATCAGTGTATTTTAGTAACATCTCTGCTCTCTCTATCTGATCAGTGTATTTTAGTAGCATCTCTCTCTCTGATCAGTATATTTTAGTAGCATCTCTATCTGATCAGTGTATTTTAGTAACATCTCTCTATCTGATCAGTATATTTTAGTAGCATCTCTATCTGATCAGTGTATTTTAGTAGCATCTCTCTATCTGATCAGTGTATTTTAGTAGCATCTCTCTATCTGATCAGTATATTTTAGTAGCATCTCTCTCTATCTGATCAGTGTATTTTAGTAGCATCTCTCTATCTGATCAGTGTATTTTAGTACCATCTCTCTGCTCTCTCTGTTGCTGATCAGTGTATTTTAGTAGCATCTCTCTGCTCTCTCTGTTGCTGATCAGTGTATTTTAGTAGCATCTCTCTATCTGATCAGTGTATTTTAGTAGCATCTCTCTCTATCTGATCAGTGTATTTTAGTAGCATCTCTCTATCTGATCAGTGTATTTTAGTAGCATCTCTCTCTGGTCCTGATCAGTGTATTTTAGTAGCATCTCTCTATCTGATCAGTGTATTTTATTAGCATCTCTCTCTGTTCCTGATCAGTATATTTTAGTAGCATCTCTCTCTCGTCCTGATCAGTGTATTTTAGTAGCATCTCTCTCTGTTCCTGATCAGTGTATTTTAGTAGCATCTCTCTCTGTTCCTGATCAGTGTATTTTAGTAGCATCTCTCTCTGGTCCTGATCAGTGTATTTTAGTAGCATCTCTCTATCTGATCAGTGTATTTTAGTAGCATCTCTCTCTGTTCCTGATCAGTATATTTTAGTAGCATCTCTCTCTGTTCCTGATCAGTATATTTTAGTAGCATCTCTCTCTGGTCCTGATCAGTGTATTTTAGTAACATCTCTCTCTGTTCCTGATCAGTATATTTTAGTAGCATCTCTCTCTGGTCCTGATCAGTGTATTTTAGTAGCATCTCTCTCTATCTGATCAGTATATTTTAGTAGCATCTCTCTCTGGTCCTGATCAGTGTATTTTAGTAGCATCTCTCTCTATCTGATCAGTGTATTTTAGTAGCATCTCTCTCTATCTGATCAGTGTATTTTCGTAGCATCTCTCTCTATCTGATCAGTGTATTTTAGTAGCATCTCTCTCTCTGATCAGTATATTTTAGTAGCATCTCTATCTGATCAGGGTACTTTAGTAACATCTCTCTGCTCTCTCTATCTGATCAGTGTATTTTAGTAACATCTCTCTGCTCTCTCTATCTGATCAGTGTATTTTAATAGCATCTCTCTCTCTGATCAGTATATTTTAGTAGCATCTCTATCTGATCAGTGTATTTTAGTAGCATCTCTATCTGATCAGTGTATTTTAGTAGCATCTCTCTATCTGATCAGTGTATTTTAGTAGCATCTCTCTATCTGATCAGTATATTTTAGTAGCATCTCTCTATCTGATCAGTGTATTTTAGTAGCATCTCTATCTGATCAGTGTATTTTAGTAGCATCTCTCTATCTGATCAGTATATTTTAGTAGCATCTCTCTATCTGATCACTGTATTATAGTAGCATCTCTATCTGATCAGTGTATTTTAGTAGCATCTCTCTATCTGATCAGTGTATTTTAGTAGCATCTCTCTATCTGATCAGTATATTTTAGTAGCATCTCTCTATCTGATCAGTATATTTTAGTAGCATCTCTATCTGATCAGTGTATTTTAGTAACATCTCTCTATCTGATCTGTGTATTTTAGTAGCATCTCTCTATCTGATCAGTGTATTTTCGTAGCATCTCTATCTGATCAGTGTATTTTAGTAACATCTCTCTATCTGATCAGTATATTTTAGTAACATCTCTCTATCTGATCAGTGTATTTTAGTAGCATCTCTCTATCTGATCAGTGTATTTTAGTAGCATCTCTCTATCTGATCAGTGTATTTTAGTAACATCTCTCTATCTGATCAGTGTATTTTAGTAGCATCTCTCTATCTGATCAGTGTATTTTAGTAACATCTCTATCTGATCAGTGTATTTTAGTAGCATCTCTCTATCTGATCAGTGTATTTTAGTAACATCTCTCTATCTGATCAGTGTATTTTAGTAACATCTCTCTGCTCTCTATCTGATCAGTGTATTTTAGTAACATCTCTCTATCTGATCAGTGTATTTTAGTAACATCTCTCTGCTCTCTCTATCTGATCAGTGTATTTTAGTAACATCTCTCTATCTGATCAGTGTATTTTAGTAACATCTCTCTGCTCTCTCTATCTGATCAGTGTATTTTAGTAACATCTCTCTATCTGATCAGTGTATTTTAGTAACATCTCTCTATCTGATCAGTGTATTTTAGTAACATCTCTCTGCTCTCTCTATCTGATCAGTGTATTTTAGTAACATCTCTCTATCTGATCAGTGTATTTTAGTAACATCTCTCTGCTCTCTCTGTTGCTGTTTTGTGTCTGTAGGTGATATATGTATTTTCTTTCCATTATTACCCCTCCTCCTTTTAGTCTCTCTCTCTCTCCTTCTCTGTCTCTCCATCTCTCTCTCTCTCTGTCTCTGTCTCTCCATCTCTCTCTCTCTCTCTGTCTCTGTCTCTCCATCTCTCTCTCTCCATCTCTCTCTTCCCTCCTTTTCTCACACTCTCTAGTTTTGCCAG